>NC_071260.1:1620000-1652500 GCF_023375685.1 Ictalurus furcatus | reverse complement strand
TCAATGTGGCGTTTTTATTTACAGAAATGTGATGAGCCACAGCTAAAGCCAAGTATCAAATATCGACCCTCACACACCACACATGGGATGCGTTCGCACAAGTAACGTGGCCCGTGAGTAATCCAGTTTGATTGGAAAAAACCGTTGAGAATCCGTGTAAATTTACGTATAAGAAGACTCGCTCGATCGATCGGCTTCGAATCGTACGAGTCGACGAGTCACTGTGATTTTATATACGGATTACACGGACGAGTTTAAATCACTTATTCGTTTATTTATTTCGAATCACACACCAATGTATGGTTTGAAAGAAAGCAATTCCAAACCTAGAGACGGGACAAAACCATGTCACGTCAGCGCTTCCTGAGGTTCATCACGGCCTCACAAAATGGCCGCCAACCTGGGCTCCATTTCCAAGCAGCCCCCGCCATTTCCTCGTAATCCACGTGAAACTGAAGACAGGCGCGCGAAACGTCATGACGTTCAGTGTCTTCAGCTTCACATCGAGCAGTGTTGTTATTTAAGGCTGCGTTCACACCATGTCGGAATTAGCGTAATTACTAGATGACAACAAGGAGGACGTTCTACTGTACTGTATGTCTTTTGTTTGTTTTCAGATCCATCTTGCATTGTTAAGACATTAATAATAGTCAATTATACGAATGATCACATATCAAATATTACGAGAGAACTATTTAATTACGTTGTGCTGCTGAAGTCGGAGCTCTCCGAAAAATCCTAGTTTACAAGTCATAATCGACGAGTTCTACGAGGACGGGAATGCTTTTTACAAGTCGGAATCTCGTAATTACGGTAATTACGGCGTGTAATTTTTTTCCTTTTCATTGCTAAGCTTCAGTCTGTAGTTATTATTATTATTATTATTATTATTGATGACATTTTTCTTTAATCATGTTTCACTAGACTTCTGTGTCACCTGACATACCCCTCTTGATTTCACCGTACCAACCCGTGCGACGTTTATTTCTTTAAAAGCTTTCAAATGCTTTTCTTACCGAATGAAAAGCTTAAAAATAAATCATAAAAATACATGAGCTTAAAACATACACACATAACCACAATTTTTATTTTTTTATTTTAGTTAAACTCTTTCACACAAATACAACTCTTACACTGCAAATATAATAAGGTATAAAGTATAAACATAATTTTATCATTTAAAATCTTAACAATTGAGCAATTTCATTTGTTACAGGATCGGATCAAATTTTTATTATTATTTTTTTTTAAACCGGTATCCGATTCAACAATTTTTGCTGGTGTCCTGGTTATCGGATTTGTTCCGTCTCAAGACTAGCTGAGGACAAAAAATAATGGCGCCCTATAAAGGAAGGAAGGAAGAGTCCGTACTGTATGCGTGTCTATGGCAGCCGACACGCTGCAGTGGCTGAGCTGCGTTACTGGAAGATTCAGCACACGCCGCGTTCATGAGGCGCAATCGAACCTTTTAATCGTCCTTTTATGAGTCATGAGTCAGTTAGTTGCTTTGTGGGCGTGGCTAACTGTAAATCATGACCGTGCTTGGTCGGTGATCAGTGAACTCATGGCTGAGTTTACGGGGGCAAAAAAACAAGTCTTGACACATGTGAGTTGGCGTGAGTTGATTCGGTGTGAGCCGTAGCGCTGACGGCAAACCTCTTCCCTTCCCTCCGTCTAATTACGTTACAGCACCTCCAGGCAATTATTTTTCATAATCCATTTGAATAAACTTGCGCTGTGGCGCTTCACACGGACTCGGACCGCTGAAGCAAAAGAGTGACAGGGAGAAGACGACTGGAGCCTGATCGAATCTTTCAAGCATTTGAAGAAAACGATGTAGAAACGATCTTTCTGAATTCATTCGACTTGCCGTGTCATTTTCTTTCGTGTATGTTCTCTAAATGTCGTATACATTATCGGATAGCTTTCTTTAAAATTTAAAAAAAAAAGAACGTCTAATCATAGTGCAATAAAAACAATAAAACAATAAAAAGTCTGACTATAGCTACACCGTAGCATTAATAATGTGACGATGTAAATGATATTCAGATGATCAAGATTTAAAACACAAATGGACTTTCTTTATTATTTTTTTTAAATAATAAAAATAAAAAAATTTTAATATTTTTTATTGCGCTAATAATTACGGTATGTAATCACATTATTCATGGGGAAATGGTCAATTTAAAGATTTATAAATGTAGATATTCAACTAATAGGAATGTCTAGAAATAGACTAAATATTATTAAAATGATCTTAAAGTTCATTATCTCAGTCTTGAGGAATCCTTATGATTATTATTTATTGATATTTTCACTTTTGCAGTGCATTTATTTATTTATTTCATAGTAAGATCGCCTGTCAATCAAGCTTCAGATATTATTGTATATATTTAGATATTATTAAAGGGTGCACTTTAATATATTTTATTTTATCTACATTTAATCGTAACAATCTGATAAACGGCAGTTCTTTCATCATGTTTTGCTTTTTATTTTATTTTATTTTTTTAAATTTTTGTTAGAAAATTGCCGCACACGGACTGGAAATGACAGACTGGAGCCAAAACGTGCATTTTAAAAAAAAAAAAAATGTTTTTGTTGTTGTTTTTGTTGTTGTTGTTTTGCATTTCTTCTGCCAATTAAATCAGTTCAGCGCCCCGTTGTTAAAATGATCATCCCCTGAAATCTTTTCAGTTCCTCTCTGTTTCACAAAGATGCAAAAGAAGGAGAAAAAAAAAATACACAAAGCGTTTCACGGCACCTACATCGGGCTGCTAGCTGTCGCTGGCCTACTTCCCAAAAATAGCATCTGAAACTGAGGAAGATTCTGAGCTGTGTGTGTGTGTGTGTGTGTGTGTGTGTGTGTGTGTGTGTGTGTGTGTGTGTGTAACTGTACGTCTCTTTCACCCTTATGTCTCTCATTCTGTCTCATATTCATTTATTCTGCAGCTGGTATTTTTGTGTGAGTGTGTGTGTGTGTGTGTGTGTGTGTGTGTGTGTGTGTGTGTGTGTGTGTGTATAATGACCACATTAGTACCCTGTGTGTTGTGTGTTTATCCCGGTCGTTAGAGTTGTATGTTTACTTATTTATATCTGTTAAAAAAAAAAGAAATGGGTATTTAGGAAACTGTAGAGTGTGGGTCAAATCTTTCAGCCATAACAATGCAGTCTAATCCTGTCACCATGTGTGTGTGTGTGTGTGTGTGTGTGTGTGTGTGTGTGTGTGTGTGTGGGAGTGTGTGTGTGTGTTTGCAATATGTGTGTGTGCATGCATATGGATGTGTGGGATTTGTGTGTATCTATATATGTGTGTGTGTGTGTGTGTGTGTGTGTGTGTGTGTGTGTGCGCGCAGAGTGGCTTAGTGGCAGCTGAATCACTGTGTGTGGGAGTGCAAATATCCTGGAAGAGGAGTGTGTGTTGTGCTGCATGTGGGAGCATAGCTCCTCCCTTATCCTTCTCCAATGTGTCTTCCTGAACCCGAGTGTCTCCTCACTCACACACACACACACACACACACACACACACACACACACACACACACATGGGAGAGGCTCGTTTTCGTTCATTGACTCATAGCTACAATAAAAAATGCAAAAACAAAAACAAAGGCCAGTGTTAGGATGTTAGGATTCTGCTGGGGCAGGATGCTCCCTGAAAAGCCGCGTTATCGTGTCGTGCTGTTATAGAAAAAAAAAAAAAAAGCCACGCAGCTTTTTACTGTACGTTACAGAGAAACCGCGACGTGTAAATTCCTCTGTCTGCACTCTGAACATGAACTTAAAGTTACAGCTTTACCTCTGAAAGCACTGACACTGGAGACTCCTTCCATGAACGTTAAATAAACGTCTCCTCGTAGATCGGTGAAACTCGCGGCTTTTAAATCCGTTCACAGGGAGCGTTCTGCTTCGAACGAGCTGTTACTATAGAAACGGTAAGGTATTACAACGAGCGTATTAAAACAAACCTGCTACTTTTAGAGCTGCTGTTACAGGAAATGAATCAACACCTCCTGACCAATCAGAATCCAGAATTCAGCAGTGCTGTGGTGGACAGTAATAATATAAATATAAATCGAGTTTGTCCTAACGGAAGATAAGTGTAACCCCCGAGGAGGGAAACACAAAATCAGGATACCGAGCGTGTATTGTATGTGCGGTGCACTTTTCTGGCCACAGGCTTCAGGATCAAATCTTTGCACTCCGATTGGCTCGGCAGAAACTTTTGAACGCTGAGGGTTTTTGGAACAAGATACAATCCGTCCATCCATTTTCTAAACCGCTTATCCTACAGGGGAACCTGGAGCCGATCCCAGGGGGCATGGGGCACAAGGCGGGGTTCACCCTGGACGGGGTTTCAGTCCATGGATGTATGGATGGATGTATGGATCGATGGATGGATGGATGTATGGATGGATGAATGGATGGATGGATGACTGGATGGATGGATGGATGACTGGATGGATGACTGGATGGATGGAAGGATGACTGGATGGATGGATGGATGGAAGGACGGATGGATGGACGGATGGAAGGACGGATGACTGGATGGATGGATGAATGGATGGATGGATGGATGGAAGGATGACTGGATGGATGGATCGATTGGTGGTTGGATCGATGGATGGATGGATGGATGGATGACTGGATGGATGGATGGATGGATGGATGAATGGATGGATGGATGGATGACTGGATGGATGGAAGGACGGATGGAAGGACGGATGGATGGATGGACGGATGGAAGGACGGATGACTGGATGAATGGATGGATGGATGGATGGATGGATGACTGGATGGATGGAAGGACGGATGGAAGGACGGATGGATGGATGGATGGATGGAAGGACGGATGACTGGATGACTGGATGGACGGATGGACGGATGGAAGGACGGATGACTGGATGACTGGATGGATGGATGGACGGATGGAAGGATGGATGACTGGATGGATGGATGGATGGAAGGATGGACGTGTGTTTTCTTTACTGTACTAACAGGGTTTTAGCTGGATGGTGCTCTTAGTCCCTGAAGAAGTGATCCAGCATGAGGATGTGTTTACGATAGAGACTCCAAAGCTCTTCTACACTGTAAGTCTGGATAGAGGCGTAAATGCCTTAAATATAAATGAATGAAAAATTGAACCAATGAAAAAGTTTCTCGACCCGCACAGCTGGCACTGACGGTAACGTAGCTGCTTAATGACACTCTACAAATCATTTGCAAGGATTTTTTATTAGACCATCCATCCTTGCAGTACCCGAATGAGGCGTAGCCCCTCAGCATCATGTGAGTGTGAGTGGAAAATTCCTGAGTAAATGTAATCTGTTACTATAATAAAGTATAACGTTGAGTGAGATTGAAATGGAATACTTGTACTCTAACTTAATTACACAAAAGAGCGAAAGAAAAAAAGACTTTCCACTTCTTACAAAGTACAGATCTCAAAGTTCTCATCTTTCATCATCAAACACACTCCAGGGGTTTGTGTGTGTGTGTGTGTGTGTGTGTGTGTGTGTGTGTGTGTGTGTGTGTGTGTGAACCCTTTAGAAGTTTCTATATTTCTGCATAAATATGACATAAAACATCAGCAGATTTTCACACTAATGTCCTAAGAGTAGATGAAGAGAACCCATTTAAACAAATGAGACACAAATATTAGCCTTGGTCATTTATTTATTGAGGATCCAATATTACGTATCTGTGAGGGCAAAAGTATGTGCACCTTTGCTTTCAGTATCTGTGAGCGAGACCCGCTTGTGCAGTAATAACTGCGGATAAACGTTTGGGGTAAGTGTTGATCGGTCCTGCACGTCGGCTCGGAGGAGTTTTATCCCGTTCCTCAGTACAGAACAGCTTCAACTCTGGGATGTTGGTGGGTTTCCTCACACGAACTGCTCGCTTCAGGTTCTTCCACAACGGTCTGTGTCTACTTTTAGGACTTCTGACGATGTTTTAAGTCATATTTCTAAAGAGATATAGCATATTCTAAAAGGTTCACAAACTTTCAAGCACCACGATATACCGTATGAGGCCCAGACTCCACGAGACCTCTGATGGCGTGCTGTATCTGGCACCAAGATGTCAGCAGAAGATCCTTTAAGTCCTGTAAGTTGCGAGGTGGAGCCTCCGTGGATCGGACTCGTTTGTCCAGAACATCCGACAGATGCTGGATCGGATTGAGATCTGGGGAATTTGGAGGACACCTTGAACTCTTTGTCATGTTCCTCAAACCGTTCCTGAACTATTTTGGCAGTGTGTCAGGGAGCGTTACCCTGCTGAAAGAGGACGCTGAC
Source organism: Ictalurus furcatus (assembly GCF_023375685.1). Classification (NCBI taxonomy): domain Eukaryota; kingdom Metazoa; phylum Chordata; class Actinopteri; order Siluriformes; family Ictaluridae; genus Ictalurus; species Ictalurus furcatus. The sequence goes on along the minus strand of NC_071260.1, from coordinate 1,646,204 downwards.
ATTAGGGAACACCGTTACCATGAGGGGGTGTACGAGGTCTGCAGCAATGTTTAGGTAGGTGGTACGTGTCAAAGTAACATCCACATGAATACCAGGACCCCAGGAAAACATTGCTCAGAGCATCACACACTCTGTGTGTGTGTGTGTGTGTGTGTGTTTTCTATATCATGCTATAGTTCTTTATTTTCTGGCTGAGTGACAGCACGACAGCACGGTGCAGCTGCAGGTGAGTTTTGTAGAGAAGGAAGGAAGAGGAAAAGGAGGATGAGGAAGACCAGGGCAAGAATAGCACACGTGCGTGGGAGTGCCACTGCTACTGCCATTGTGCGCACACACACACACACACACACAAACACACACACGCACACACACACGCACGTGGATACAAATGCATCAAATACACAAACAGCCATCTTATTTAAAACTCCTAGAGGTCAGTGAGAATGAAGGTGGTTGTGGGGAGGGAGCGCGTGCACGCGGGCATCGTGTGTGCGCGCGCACGAAATCGAGCTCGGGCGCTCCCGGTGACGCTCTCTCTCTCTCTGTATGTGTGTGTGTGTGTGTGTGTGTGTTGATGCGGTGCACAGCAGAGCAGTCCTCCCACGCGCCCGCGTGACGCACATCGCTGCGTGGGCGGGCCGCGCGTGGGAGTGCGAGCGCGCGATTGTAGCAGCGCGGAATATCCCAACTCTGGCAGTAGGGGAGTGAGCTGAAAGAAAAAAGAAAGGCGGAAGCCTGACTAGTTCGTCTCTCTCTCTCTCTTTGTCTGTTTGTTATTTTTTAATCGTGCACACACACACGCACGCACACCAATATTCGGTAAACGGAAGAGCGGAACTACCTGCACGCGGACACGCGTGCGCGCGCGCTCTCTCTCGCTCTTTATTTCATATCGATCTGATGTCGCGCGACGCTTCACCCCAGTGACCCGACTGTTTCTCAGGCTGTTTCTCTCTCTTTTTTCTTTTCTCTTAACTTTTAGTTTTATTCTCAGTAAAATCGTGCATAAATAATTCGATATATATATATATATATTAAAAAAATTCCCGCGAAGGAGAGATTTTCGGAGGGAATTCGGGAAGAGACCAAAAAGAAGTCAAGAAGGTAAGATCAGTTCGGTCTTGTTCTTCTCGCGCGCGCACGCACGCACACACACACACACACACATACATACATACACACCCTAATAGCCTTAGTGTCCTAGTATGCAAGGGTGCAATTAAGTGTTCAGGCGAGGGTGCAAAAACTTTTACACACTTAATAAACACTTCATCAGAGATCAAATAACAGCAACTAGAACATAGTGTGTGTGTGTGTGTGTTTGTTTGTTTGTTTGTTTGTGTGTTTAATGTTTATGAATATGTTGTGCTGTTAGAATCAACATTCTCAACATGTTCAGCATTTTCTGGGGTAATATTAGGGTAATTAAGGTAAAATCACACCAAACTACACTTTTAGAACAAACAGAGGTTTCTCAGGGGGTGGGGGTTCTAAACATCCTGCATGGACGTTCAGCGGGGAACCCCATAAGGCTTACAGTAATGTTTGTTTGTTTATTTAGTGAAGACGTAGCCTACATATTGTGTTTATTCGAAATGTTTACGAAGTTCATCATTTTCAACCTTTATATTTTTGATAAATATTTACCTAATCAACGTAAAAAAAAAATGACGTTTGTTGTCTTCTCCGAATGGTTTCTCGTGGTTCTTTGGATACTTAAGGATTCGGAAGTTGGATTTCGAACGATTCTCCATCTACAGAACCCTTTAAGACTTCCACTGTTTGTTTGTTTGTTTGTTTGTTTGGAGAAGATATCTCCCACATAACAAACAGTTTCTCTGGGGATATTTGGATACAGGTTCTTAGCTTCCTAATAGAGTTCGACATGGACACGGACCCTGGAGCTCTTCTCTAGATCCCTACAAGTCTTTCTTTAGAGAAGATGCACATATTGCGCTTGCTTTAAACCTTTATGGATTCGAGCACGGGTGACGTTTTCTGTGAAAAACGTAAAATGACGGTTCTCTTTTAGGAAAATCAAATGGTTTCTTAGGTGTTCTTTGGCTAGTTAAGGGTTCTCCGGTTTCTAAAGGTCTTGGAAGCTGTAGCTGTGTAGTTCTACACAGATCCCGAAGAGCGTCTCTAGATCCCTGTGTTTATCTGTTTGTTTATTTATTGACTTAGAGAAGACACACACATGCACTGTATAATGTTGATTTGAAATGTTTATTCGTTGTACGCGGTTGTCGAAAGGCAACATTTTTAACATCAAAACAATGACCGATATCGATCGACTGGATGTCCGTAGCGTTTCATATCTTTAATGTAAACAACAGTCCATGTCAGTTGACCTAATCTGTATCATATCGTGATACCTATCCTGTATTTTCATGATATCCGTGAATAATATCTTGTGCTATTAATGTTATTTAACGTCTACAGAGATAAATGATTTAATAAGAAACTAACTTATTTGACCTTAGTTAGTTGGTGAGTTAGGCATCATATCAAGCTGCTGTGAATGGTGATGAATCACGTAACTAATGACCCCCCCCCTTGAGTATTAGTTCTTTTTGTTCTTTCCTTATTTTTGTTTGTTTCTTTCGTTTTTAAGCGTCGTGAAACCAAAACAGCTTTCATGTGAAGCCTCAACGTCTTTCTATTTTTACTATAGAATGAGTCAGAGGGGATGCACTAAACACCGCACACCAAAAACTGAACACTAATAGATTCTAATAATAAACAATAAATACGTTTATATATATATATATGTATGTATGCATCTGCGCCATGATGTTTTGTGACAAGTCTGCCTTAAATGAACGGAGATAACTACAGCCAGGTCATGTGACACACAGTCTGAGTGAAAGTCTTACTAGCGCCATACATGCAGAGAGAGAGAGAGTGTGAGAGAGAGAGTGAGAGAGTGTGAGAGAGTGTAGGTCTGGTAGTTGTAGGCGACATGTCCGAACCTGTCTGTGACATTTAATATGCTTAAAGCCGTACGAGCGTCTTTGGGTTATATCTTCATTGCTTCTACGGTCTGTTCGCTAACACTCTACCACTAACACTGTACTGTTTTGTTGTTGCTGTTGTTGTTGTGTTGTTGCTCTTTCGGAAAGAGGTGAATAATACGAAGAATGAAAATTCCCACAGTGGTGTGCCTTTGTGTTATTAGTTGGATGATGATGGTGATGATGATGGTGGTGATGGTGGTGTTGGTGGTGATGATGATGGTGTTGGCGGTGATGGTGATGAGTTTTTTTTTGTGATGTAATTGGAAATTTGTGACTTCTCTGTGGTGAGCTCTGATTTGAATTTGATACCCCCTCACACACGTTGAGTGTAGGGCACGTACAGGCTCTGTAAACCTCCTCACTCACTTCCTGAAGTTCCTCTGTTTCTTTCCTAATAAAATTACCTGTACTTTCAGGCAGAGACACAGTGATTCAAGTTGATATATTTATACATTTATAAAGGGGTATGATCGCAGTCAGTCCTTCATTCCTTCAGTCTGTCAGTCCTTCAGTCAGTCCTTCAGTCAGTCCTTCAGTCAGTCCTTCAGTCCTTCAGTCAGTCCTTCAGTCAGTCCTTCACTCCTTCAGTCAGTCAGTCCTTCAGTCAGTCCTTCAGTCAGTCCTTCAGTCAGTCCTTCAGTCCTTCAGTCAGTCCTTCACTCCTTCAGTCAGTCAGTCCTTCAGTCAGTCCGTCAGTCCGTCAGTCCTTCAGTCCGTCAGTCCTTCAGTCCGTCAGTCCTTCAGTCCGTCAGTCCTTCAGTCAGTCAGTCTTTCAGTCAGTCCTTCCGTCAGTCCTTCAGTCAGTCAGTCCTTCAGTCAGTCAGTCCTTCAGTCAGTCCTTCAGTCAGTCCTTCAGTCAGTCCTTCAGTCAGTCCTTCACTCCTTCAGTCAGTCAGTCCTTCAGTCAGTCCTTCAGTCAGTCAGTCCTTCAGTCACTCCTTCAGTCAGTCCTTCACTCCTTCAGTCAGTCCTTCAGTCAGTCCTTCACTCCTTCAGTCAGTCAGTCCTTCAGTCAGTCACTCCTTCAGTCAGTCAGTCCTTCAGTCAGTCCTTCAGTCAGTCCTTCAGTCAGTCAGTCCTTCAGTCACTCCTTCAGTCAGTCCTTCACTCCTTCAGTCAGTCCTTCAGTCAGTCCTTCAGTCAGTCCTTCACTCCTTCAGTCAGTCAGTCCTTCAGTCAGTCAGTCCTTCAGTCAGTCAGTCCTTCACTCCTTCAGTCAGTCAGTCCTTCAGTCAGTCAGTCCTTCAGTCAGTCCTTCAGTCAGTCCTTCAGTCAGTCCTTCAGTCAGTCCTTCACTCCTTCAGTCAGTCAGTCCTTCAGTCAGTCAGTCCTTCAGTCAGTCCTTCAGTCAGTCCTTCACTCCTTCAGTCAGTCCTTCAGTCAGTCCTTCAGTCAGTCAGTCCTTCAGTCAGTCCTTCAGTCAGTCCTTCAGTCAGTCCTTCACTCCTTCAGTCAGTCCTTCAGTCAGTCCTTCAGTCAGTCCTTCAGTCAGTCCTTCAGTCAGTCCCTCAGTCAGTCCCTCAGTCCGTCCCTCAGTCCTTCAGTCCGTCCTTCGGTCCGTTGGGAAGTTGTTTTTAAATGTTACAATTTTATGCAAAATATTATTTAGCTTTATTTAACCGTTTGCTGATGTTACTTCAAAGTGCCACTGAAACAAACCACTCAACTCAAACTTTTTGCCTAGTGAGGAAAGGATTAGCATTTTTTTATGGCTGGATCCTTTTCCTTTATCCTTCAGCAACACAAAAAGCATCACATACTCTTCTCCTTGCTCTACATGTTTCAGATATATCTGACAGAATATTTTTACGTGCAGTGAGCAGTCTCTGAGCTTGTCCTCAGAAGAAGCCGCTGTGTGATCGCTGGCTCATCGCTCATACCGAGTGCGTAATTCATGCTCATTGATGAAGGTCTGCTGTTAGGCGATATGAGTGCAGGCGGAGAGAGTGCTTTCACCCGGCCGTGTTGTGAATCCGTGGCCTCAGAGAGAGAGAGAGAGAAAGAGAGAGAGAGCAAGCTGGAGAGAGAGAGAGAGACTGAAGAGCCCATCCATGCTCATGCTAAATTGGTTTCAACAAGGTTCTGTGCTCTCTGGGACTCGGCCTCCATCCTCCATTGGAGAGGTAGCAGCTCGGCTCTTTTTGCTTCTGTGTGTGTGTGTTCACTTTAACTCTGTCCTGGATATGCATGATGACCCACTGTCATTGAAAGTCTGTTTTCTTCTGCTGTTACAGCAAAGCTGTTGGAGTGGGTGGGTTAAGTGAATGATATAATCTAGATATTAGGGCTGGGGGATATGAACAAAAATATCAGCTCATGATCCTACTATACATGATATATTTACTATATGTAGGCTTACTATCAATTTCCCAGCAATTTAGGAGTGTTGCGTTAAAAACCCTCGTTTGTTACTTTATTTAATGTCTATAAGTGCTTAACTGAATCGCAACAGTGCTGAATTGAATCATAACAATGCTGAACCGAATCATATCAGTGTTGAACTAAAGTATATCAGTGCTGAATCGAAACGTAACAGTGCTGAATCGTTTCGATCGGTGCCGAATCAAACCGTATCGTTGTTGAATTGATTCGTATGAGTTCTGAATTGAAACGGAACAGTGCTGAATCGATTCATATCAGTGCCGAATCAAACCGTATCGTTGTTGAATTGTAAAGCGACGGTGTCGAATTGATTCGTATCCGTTCTGAATCAAACCGTAACGGTGCTGAATTGAAACGTAACCGTGCTGAATCGTTTCGATTGGTGCCGAATCAAACCGTATCATCGCTGAATTGATTCGTATGAGTTCTGAATTGAAACGGAACAGTGCTGAATTGATTCATATCAGTGATGAACTGAATCCTAACAATGCTGAATCGATTCTTGTCAGTGCTGAATCAAACCGTGAGACGTGATTAGTCTGATATGACAGAAAGACTTCTTATTGAGTTCTTATGTCATTTTATTCAACTTTCCTACACTGGAACAATGGAGTGAATGTTTTATGGTATACATACATCGTCAGAACCACGCGCTGGTCTTTTGGGTATGATCACAGATTTCACACAGCACCATGTTTTGTGGTGTTTACTCTGTGGGGCGAATGAGCTCACAGTCTTGGTGTCCTTTCCTCCTGTTTAACGTGTGGAAATAAAGTCCATCACCTTTAACCTTTACACTTAAATAGCACTTAATCTGCCGGTATAATCTGTACTTTTATAACACTGAATGACTCTATTCATACTCGCATGCACTTACACTGCACTGGACGTTAAAATCAGGTTTCTCATCAAATGTAAAACAATTTTTGCAATGTGTTCTTTTAGTAAACGTTCAATATTTATTGTCCAATCCATAAAGGCGTATTCAGGGTACAGTTACGCGAGTAATGATTTAATACCGAAATCACTGTTCAGACTTCAGACGTAGCTGGAGACTTTCAGAAATTACATTAGAGTCACGCACGAGGGGGCGGAGTTTCAGCAAATCAGAGGCGTGTCTCAGTGAAAATATCTTGAATATAGCATAGCAAAGTTTATCTAGTATTTCTGATAATAAGACAAACCAGTAAACCAAATGTAAGGTCATTAAACCTATTTCTGGACATCATTACTCATTTCAAGCCTGTAGTTTTAGAAATAAATGCTTAAAATGAGCTAAATCATCAGCCAATCGAACGAGACTACTTCAAGTTTGAAATGTGTACAAATAATTCGAATAAACCCGGCCCACGTACATACTGACACGACTTTTAGCACTAAAGTCGTAACGGCGAATGAGTTTGTACAGGTTTTACTGCGGAACTACCGTTTCTCAAGCCTAAATGTGGATGACGCATCGGGAAGTATATCATCTCGGTGACCTTCAGGGACGCTTTTAACATTAACGCTAGTCAAAACACACCCGCAGATGAGCAAAACTGTCATCGGAATCAGACCTGAGACCTTTCAGAACTGTGAGCCCGTAATACCTGAGCGTGAGACATCAAATTTGAAATTGAACGGCGTGACCTCTGGATTCATGCACGTATCGCTCCACGCCCACACCTCGGAGAGAGGGGGATTCTGGGAAGGCAGCGGGGCCTGAACGGCGGAGAGCAGGAACAAACACGGCCTGTGCTGCTGTGATGAAGAGTTCCTCCTACGCCTGCTGCAGAGGTGGAGTGTGGTATGCGACTCTCCCAGCAGCTCAGGAGCCTGAAAGGCGTTCTCACACTCGCCTCTCATCCAAACACACACACACACAAACATTTCTGCCATCCTTTGCTGTTCAAGTCCAGCTGCGTTCTCGTCTCGTACACGTATAAAGTGAAATACGGATAGCGAAATATCATATCGTATCATATATTTGACAATACTTAAGTCTGCTAATAAATACCCCCCCCCCACACCATCATGAGCGATCAGTAACGTACATGTCACATGACTGACACACCTTCACAGGGATGCGTATCGGCACACTCGGATTGGCTCCTCCTCGTAGTTTACCGTAGGGCTGGGCGATATATCGATATAATATTGATACCGTGATAAATGACTGCGCGATACATTTTTCTCGGCGATATCGTTGGTATGGCGATGTATTTTAAAAAAAATGTTTTTAATAATTACACATTAAATAGTACTGAATGGACGCCTTTTGATTTGGCGTAATTTATTGAAAAGTATCGTTAAACCCAGTTCAGCAGGTGTTTTATGTGTGTTTATTTTACTGGCGTTTTTGCAGACAGTTTGATAAGTAAACGATCTTTCGTGATACGCACCGTGTACCGTAGAATCATTGTCAATATTGTGATATGATATTCTTGTCCTGTCGCCCAGCCTTAGTTTACCGTCACGCTCGTGGATCCACGTCCGAGAAACGTTTGTGTACGTTTTCGTGCGGGTTTTCTGCCGCTCGATGCTGCAGAGGAAGTAGGAGAGGTCGGCGAATTCGGGGAAATTTCTCCATGCTTATTGCTGAACTCTGAACTCCTACGCTAGGTGTGTCACAACAGCGAAGCAAAAAAAAAAAAAAAAAAAAAGAGAGCCTAGTAAGAGTCCTTGTAGCATTTCACAATAATAGCACACAAAATCTTTCTGCATAGTTCGAGCGCTGTTTGTAGTCTGTATTTGTCACATAAAATGAAAAAACTGAAGTGGCGATTGGGAATTTCTCTCACGACCCCGTTTGCAACTCAAATGACCTCTGGTTTGGGAATTCCTGTTTTTGGAAAAAAATCATGTCCATTAGTCATATTTTAATTCCATTCATGAGTCGCGCATGGGAGACGTCAGGAGTCTACGAAAGGAAAGGAAAACATGATCAGATGTTTGTATTGTGTTATTCTTGTACACTTTGACCCCTGTCCACCCAGCGTGAGATCAGATTCGTGTGTGAAACGTCAGCTGACAGGATGACTTATAGTATGGGTGACTTCACACTTATCTGTGTTTCTATCTGTCTTTCCCTCCGTCGTGTCCCACTCCGTTGCTTGCCGCCTCCTCACCTTGTTTTCGTGTTTTTCTGTCTCTCGGTTCAGGTCATGGCGGCGACTTTGCCCAGGACTCTCGGCGAGTTGCAGCTCTACCGCATCCTGCAGCGGGCCAACCTGCTGTGCTACTACGACGCGTTCATCCAGCAGGGCGGCGACGACGTGCAGCAGCTGTGCGAGGCCGCTGAGGATGAGTTCCTGGAGATCATGGCGCTGGTAGGGATGGCCAGCAAGCCGCTGCACGTGCGACGCCTCCAGAAAGCTCTGCGTGACTGGGTCACCAACCCGGCGCTGTTTAACCAGCCGCTGGCATCACTTCCTGTCTGCAGCATCCCTGTATATAAACTTCCCGACGGCCCGGCACTGCCAGTCAAAGTCCCCAAAACAGACCCGCCGAAAACCGAAGCGGGAAGCGGGAGCTCCTCGGCCACCGCCTCGCCTCTGCAGAGCGGCAACGAGCCGCGTTTCTGGGCCGAGCGAAGTCTCTCACCGGCCGAGCTCGGCTCGCCGTCGTCCCCGCTCCCACGCGACACCCTCGAAGCCCTGGACGTCGCCGCCGTCCAGGCTGTCAGCGAGTGTGTAGACAGGATGGCACGGGCGTTGCCCAAAAGCGACTCGGCCGAGCTGAGAGAGCAGCTCAAAGCCAACAAGAAGCTAGCCAAGATGATCGGCCACATCTTCGACATGAGTGACGACGACCCGCGCCGAGAGGAAGAGATCCGCAAATACAGCGCCATCTACGGACGCTTCGACTCCAAGAGGAAGGACGGCAAACACCTCACACTCCACGAGGTTGGTCTTACGCTTTACACCACGGCGCTGTCGTGTTCCGAATTCCGATCGGTCAGGAGGTGTTGATTAGTTTTCTAGAACAGCCGCTCTGACAGGAGCGCAGGTTTATATTAATACCTTACGGTTTCTATAGCAACAGCTCATCCGCAGGGACGTGGAGGGCAAGTAAACGGATTACAAACGTTTATGGAATCGTTGAGACGTTTATGTAACATTTATGGAAGGAGTCTCCAGTGTCGGAGGTAAAGCATGTAAATGTAACTTGTAAGAAATGACACTGTTACGTTCTTTAATTTAAAAAAAAAAAAAGAGTTGTTGTGGTGTAAGAGGAATAAAACGCTTCAGGACGTCCTGTAAGATCTCTGCCTCATCACACCACTCTGTCCTTGATTATTTTACTGCAACAGCACAACAGTGAGTGAACAGCAAACAGAACAGCCTAACTCTATATGAAAGAAAAAATTAAAGTATGTGAACCGTTTGACCTCCAGCTGTAAGCATTAAGCCACGCCCACTTCCAAGTTCTAAGGAAGAAAGAGAATCATCTGTGAGGCTGTTTGACTCTACGTGACGTGCGTTTGTGTATTATGTTTGTAGATATGAGTGTGTCACACCGAGTCAGAAACCGCATCAGCAAGTCCGAACAAGCCCACGTGCTCGTTATTACGCCGCAGTCGTCTCGTAGCGTTTGTGTAAATGTGTGTGTGAACTGAACCGCTCTGTAACATATCTGCCCCGCAGCTGACGGTGAACGAGGCGGCAGCACAGCTGTGTATGAAGGAGGTGGCATTACTGACGCGCAGGGACGAGTTATTCGGACTCGCTCGCCAGGTCTCCAGAGAGGTCACCTACAAGTACACATACAGGACCAGCAAGTACGCACTTCCTCTCCTCTTCCTCACAGACAGAAACCCTCGCTACCTGAAAGCAGTGTGTCTGAAAAATATATCCGTTTTAACATATTAGTGTGCTCGCATGTGCTGATGGCATAATAACGTTATTATTTATTATCAATATTATCATATCGTATTGTATCGTATAATATCATATGGTATCGTATTGTATCATATCGTATTGTATCATATGGTATCGTATAGTATCATATGGTATCGTATTGTATCATATGGTATCGTATTGTATCATATGGTATCGTATTGTATCATATCGTATTGTATAGTATCATATGGTATCGTATTGTATCATATGGTATCGTATTGTATCATATCGTATTGTATAGTATCATATGGTATCGTATTGTATAGTATCATATGGTATTGTATCGTATTGTATCATATCGTATTGTATCATATGGTATCGTATTGTATCATATGGTATCGTATTGTATCATATGGTATAGTATAGTATCATATGGTATCGTATAGTATCATATGGTATCGTATCATATGGTATCGTATCATATGGTATCGTATAGTATCATATGGTATCGTATAGTATCATATGGTATCGTATTGTATCATATCGTATTGTATAGTATCATATGGTATCGTATTGTATAGTATCATATGGTATTGTATCGTATTGTATCATTTCGTATTGTATCATTTCGTATTGTATCATTTCGTATTGTATCATATCGTATAGTATCATATCGTATAGTATCATATGGTATCGTATCATATGGTATCGTATCATATGGTATCGTATAGTATCATATGGTATCGTATTGTATCATATCGTATTGTATAGTATCATATGGTATTGTATCGTATTGTATCATATGGTATCATTTCGTATTGTATCATTTCGTATTGTATCATATCGTATAGTATCATATGGTATCGTATAGTATCGTATCGTATCATATGGTATCGTATAGTATCATATGGTATCATATTGTATCATATGGTATTGTATAGTATAGTATGATATCGTATCATATTGTACCATATCGTATTGTATCGTATAGTATCATATGGTATCATATTGTATAGTATCATATGGTATCATATTGTATAGTATCATATGGTATCATATCGTATTGTATCGTATAGTATCATATGGTGTCATATTGTATCATATCACATTGTATCGTATCATATGGTATCATATCGTATTGTATCGTATAGTATCATATGGTATCATATCGCATTGTATCGTATCATATGGTATCGTATTGTATCGTATCGTATCGTATTGTATCGTTATCTACTCTAGCGTTAGATGACGGTAGCTACTTCACTTTGGCGAGTGAACAGAGATGTGAATGTGTTTCTGTGGCCTGCGTCACTTTCCCTCTTTTACCTTCTTCATTTTAAAAGCTTTATTTCTTCTTTATTTTGAGACTATCCTTTTATTTAATTTTTTCTGTTCCTCTTTTATTCTAGTCTCTTTTTTCGTCTCTCTCTTATTTTTCTCTTTTCTTTTTTCTCTTCTCTTCCCTTCTCCACTCTTCTCTTCTTTCTCTTTTTTCTTTTCTTTTCTTTTCTTCTCTCACCTTTAGCTGTATAATTTTCCCTCATTTATTTCTTCATTTTTAAAGGTTTTTTTTTTTAAAGCTTTTATTTTTATTTATTTATGTATTTATTCATTTTGAACTTTTAGCACTTTTATTTGATTTTATTTAAATGGTGTGATGTCAGCACTGGGTCATTATCACTGTTAGCAGCACTTTATTTATTTTTGAGGGGTGTGTGTGTGTGTGTGTGTGTGTGTGTGTGTGTGTGCTTGAGCTTAATGAAACCTCTGAAATAGACGTGTCCAGGTGCTTCCTGTCCTACACGCCTGGCATACCACAGGACGGAAAATTCCTCTCTGCTGTTGCGTAATCACTGTCTCAGAGCTCGCAATCGCACCTTTCGCACTCATCACAGTGACTAGCACTCATTCGTCAGTCAGGAGCCAGAGCTGTGTGCGTGCGTGCGGGACATTTCACTCCAGAAGCAATAAATCCAAACAATTAGCTCAAGTGATTCCTGAGACCTAAGCTAGGAGAGACCTAGGCTAGCAGAAGAAGATACACTAACATAGCAAGATAGTGAACGCTAACATGGCAAGCGTAAGATAACTAACTAAAGTAGCCTGAGATTGTCGGTGTCTCTGATGAGCGTATGTAGCTAGTACAGTTAGCTGGCTTTGTCGATCTAAACCGTCAACAAAGCTACTATGAAGCTGAGCCGATTTCAAATACATTTTAAACAGATGTTGTCGTGTATAAAATTTATAACAGGCTGTAGGTTATTCATTTCGGCTACTACAGTTTCTCCTCAGAACGAAAGAAAAAGTTGAACAGGCCACGCCCACATCGTATCATCTAGCGTTCTGTCATGTCTTATATCATATTGTATCGTATCACATCGTAGCAAAACTTATCGTATCTTATTGTATCATATCGTATCGTAACGTATCGTATCGTAACGTATCCTATCGTAACGTATCGTAACGCATCATATCGTATTGTATTGTATCGTAACGTATCGTCACCTATTGTATCGTAACGTATCATATCGTATTGTATTGTATCGTAACGTATCGTATCGTATTGTATTGTATCGTAACGTATCGTCACGTATTGTATCGTAATGTATCATATCGTATTGTATTGTATCGTAACGTATTGTATTGTATCGTAACGTATCGTAACGTATCATATCGTATCGTAACGTATCGTATTGTATTGTATCGTAACGTAACGTATCATATCGTATTGTATTGTATCGTAACGTATCGTAACGTATCATATCGTATTGTATCGTATCGTGACGTATTGTATCGTATCGTAACGTATTGTATCGTAACGTATCCTATCGTAACGTATCGTAACGTATTGTATCGTAACGTATCATGTCGTATTGTATTGTATCGTAACGTATCGTCACGTATTGTATCGTAATGTATCCTATCATAACGTATCGTAACGTATCATTTCGTAACCTATTTTATCGTAACGTATCATATTGTATTGTAACTTATTGTATCGTATTATGTTGTATCATATATAAAAGCGTATCACCACTGTATTGTATCATTTTGTAGTGTATCGTATCGCAGCATGTTGTATTGTCGAGACAAGCTACAAGTGACACAAGAGAACCTGCTAGCATGAACGCAGGTTACTGTAACATTATAGCATGTGGTTAAAAATAAAGTATAATAAGAACGTCATTTATCCAGAGTTGGATATAGCGGGTGGGTAGTGGAAGAAGGGGATGAACTGGACTAGAGGATATTCAGGAATGTCAAAAATAATTACAGCAATAACGAGGAAATTCGTGAATATTTTCTCTCTCTTCTCGCGCAGATCTCGATGTGGAGACCGAGACGAACCGTCCCCGAAGAGAATTAAAACGGAGGTGAGTTCTTTCTCTTCAGGCTTCCAGTAAAAGTGCTTTCCTTTTCTGTGTGATTTCAAGTGACTCAGCCGCTCTGACTGAATCACTTTCTTACACTTCTCGAGCTTCTCATTAACCAGGAGCGCGGTCCGGTCCCGTCGGGTTTCTGTACTAGTCACTCGCTGGTGTGTAAGCGTTAACCTCTCCACGACTCGATGCTGGGTGGGTCCTGTGGCTTTTGTTTGTGTAGCTGTGTGTTAAGCTGCGTTTTGAACTGGTGTAGGCGGAGTTCACGTGGATCTGGGATTTGCGTGTCACCGTGTGGAGGAAAGGTTACGCTTTGTGAGCAGAAAAGTGAGCAGAGAAACGTCGTACACTCCTTCACCCCACACCTTACGGGCATGTCCGCCTGCCTGCGTGTGTGTGTGTGTGAATCCTCTATGTGCTGAAGAGGTCTTTGTGCACCATGACAGCTGTCCATTTGTTCAAATCAAAGGCTGAGAAACCTTTTTTCTTCATGATTATCAAGATTATTAGGATTAGGGTGGACGTTGATCTTCTCACACTTCTCAGGCACACGTTTTTGCGTTTTCATTTGAAACAGGAATAGCAGCAAAAAGGAATAGAAGTTCCTCTTTGGATGTTGGCCACTTCGTTCTGAAAAAGACTGCGGAGGATTTGTTGGTTTGTTTGTTTGTTTATTTATTTATTTATCTTGAAGAGATATGTTTTTAGAGTGGAAGAAGTCCGAGAACCCCGTCCTCTACAGAAATATCCTGTGTAATCCCGCCGAGATGGCTCGGCATTACGCAACACTCCGCTTGCGTCATGCTGACAGGCCTGTGCAGGCGCTTTTCCTTTCATTCATTCTTGGCCGTGTTTGCATTTTTCGCCTTTGAAAGAATCTGGTAAGGTTTGTAGCGCGGTTTCCTCTCATCTACATACTTTCTCGTGCTCCTCGTCATCGCCTGACGCCAGAGCGAATCTGAAACAGCCCCGGCTTTGTGACCTGCACCTGAAACGGATTTTCCAGTTTTGTTTTGGTCTGTTTTAGAGGTTTATATTGATGAGCTTATGCTCACACACACGCTCACATGCGTACACACCTCCTTCTCCTGTCCCTGTCTGGCCTCGACTCTACCCCCCACACACACATACACACACACACACACACACACACACACACACACACACAACCAGCCTCACCAGTGAGAATGAACTGCCCGCCCACACACACACACACACACACACGCACGCACGCACACATGCAGGCAAGGTCCAAACGAGCTCATTTCTCTCGCCTACCCCTCGCTCCTTGAGACAGATGTGACATCATTACGTGGGCGCTCTTGGAATCACCCACGCCCATGCGTTTGCGCAGATAGTGCGACAAAAAAAAAAAAAGAAGAAAGGGCTGAACCTGATTGTACATGCACGCACACACATACACACACACACGCACAAACACGCGCACACACACCTTTGTTAGGTAGGTCAGGGGTATCAGTTTTGTCACGCACTGTTAGTGGGGGGAAAAAAATTCCTCTTTGTAATGCGAGAGGGAACGGACTGACGCTGGAAAGCCCATTATGGGTTTTTTTTTTTTTGTTATTGTTTTTTGAATTAAAACTACGGTTAAAAAACGTAAGACGGGACTGTGATGTGAAATCCAGCTCCGGCTCAGTGTGTCGGCGTCGGTATTGGTGTGCTATGACAGAAGTATAAAATACGTGATTTGATTGAAACGATTTCACTTCTGTCAAACCGCTCGAGCGTGGGCAGGTTTAAACCCTTCCGAGCATTTTAGAAAGAAAGAAAAGGTACGGGCACGTCCCGCGGCACAACGGTCCAAAAGTTAAGGATGGAAAATTCATAGCAGAAATCGTCCGAAGATGATGTTTTAGAGAAGGAGAAGGTTGAAAAGGAAAAAAAATATATGTATATATATATATATATATATATATATATATATATATATATATATATATATATATATATATATATATAAAAATAAATAATAAAAAAAAATCAGCGCACCGAGTTATTTGTCGTGGCTTGCCTGAAGGGTGCACAAACTTTTGCACTCGAAAACAGAGAGGTAAAGCTCGAAATGATCAAAACACGTTAAAACGATTCAAAAGAGGTATAATTCGATTCATGCGCGTTAATATCCGTGGCATCGTTTTAAACATGTTTGTTTGTTTGATGAAACGTGAAAATAAATAAATAAATAAAAAGTATTAAAAAAAACCAAATCACAGATGAGTGACGTGCTTCAGGACGGCATGAAAGCTTTAATGGAACTCATGGTGAGTAAATAATAAATACTCTGGAGAAGCTGAATTGTTATTTGAAGATAAATAATGATCAATAAATATAGACGATAATGTAATAAAACAATACAAGTAATGCATCATAAATAAATAAATAAATAAATAAATAAATAAATACGGCTGAAAACGGACAAACAAAAACATTTCAAAAAGGTGATCCGTGAAGTTGGGTACAAAAACATCTGCACTGAGATTATCATTTTTATTATTATTATTATTATTATTATTATTATTATTTGTTTTTTTTCTCTTAAGCAGGAAGTTAGTGAAGTCCGAGAGAGAGAGAGAGAGAGAGAGAGAGAGAGAGAGAGAGAGAGAGAGCTCCAGAAGTTTTTACCTTAGTTTATCTTAACCTGTTATCGTCCCAGCTTGTTACTGCAGCGCTGGAATACGCAAGACCAACAGATACACGTACACTAACGATACATTCAACGTGTAAAAACATTCAAAGAATCGATCCCCATCACAACAAATTAAACAAATAAATAAATAAATCTGCTATTTGAGTTAAAGAAAGAAATAGCAGATGGTACAGAACTACATGTAGATTAAGTCTGTATCTTTCAGCTGAATGAACTCTATACAGAGACCCTGAAGGTAAAGTCTGGAACGCGTCATCAGGGGGATGAGAACGTCTCCAGTGATTTCCAGGTGATTTACATCTCATGATCATATTTTCCTAAAATAGTGAAGACAAAAAAAAAAAAAGCTTTAGTTGATTATGCATGAATGGACACTGTGCATGAAAGGGTTTAAAAAAAAAAAAAAACCCCCACAAAAAAAGTAAATAAATGAGTGCTGAATACCACTTTTAAAAAAATAAATAAATAAATAAAAAGGGAAAATGTTTATCGAAACCCCGGCTGGTGAAACCCTCGGTGCACAGGTGTGATAAACCACCGTGAGTGTGTGTGTGTGTGTGTGTGTGTGTTCTGCTTTTGCGTGCGTATCTCAGCACTGACGCGTGAAAGAAAAAGCCCTGAAAAAGTTTCTTTTTCTTCGTGTCAGTAAAAGCCGAAAAGCCGAGGCGTGTCTCGGTGACATCATCGCCGCCCACCGCCCCACCGCCGCCCCGAGCCTGCGTCACTGCTCCAGCTATGAGTGACAGAGACAAACCCAGCGTCTTTACCCTACACGCACACAGACACACACACAGCCCACGCTGACACAGAGAAGGTGTCTTTGTGGTCGGTAGCCATGACAACCTGAGTGTCAACATTAGACAAATGGAGCCTCACCTCGGGAGTAATTTGAAGTGAGCAATAAAACTTGTCATGCATTAGCAGGATCACACCTTCTTCAAGTCGTTCTGTGTGCGTGTGCGTGTGTGTGTGTGTGTGTGTGTGTGTGTGTGCGTGTGTGTGTGTGTGTGTGTGATCATCCTGAGATTTAACACCCAGTCACGTGCGAAGTCTCGGATGTCTTTTACTTTCACGAAACGCGGCGTGTATATAAGACCGCTGCCGATATTAAACACGCTCCCTCCGTGCCGTGCTTTTACAGGAAAATAATCAGCGCTGGCGCGGTGCGATGAAGCGCACTCGCTGTTGATTCTTTTCCCGTGACAGCGCGTCTCGAAGTGTTTTATTCCCCTTACTCCGCAGCCGATCATTACAATTTTCTGTTTATTGACCAACGCATCTTTTTTTTTTATTTATTTTTTTATCCGTTTATAGTTACTTTCTTATTGTATACGGTATAACAGCTATAAACGATCGTTCCTTCACCAGCCTCTCTTTTTTTTTCTTTTTTATCTCTAAAACAAACAAGTGATGCGTAACCTGCTCTGCCCTGAAGATAACGTCAAGTTACAGCTTTACGTCTGACACTGGAGACTCCTTCCGTAGACGTTAATTACGGCACACCGTCACCGTATTAATGATCACGCGCGTTTTTGTTTCATCTCAAAACAAACAGTTTAATCCGGTTTTGTTTTTTAAACCCAGAGCACCGGTGCCATGTGAGTGAGCTGTGTTTGTGGTTTTCTCCCAGCAGGAAGGCTTTTTTGACCTGCAGGAGGCGCTACAGGCGATCCACATGCGGCAGGAGAGTCTGAGAGAGCAGCTGGCTCAGGCTCGGTCCAAGGGAGAGGAAACACTCACTCGAAACATCCAGGTGTGTGTGTGGTGAACATTTTATTTAGCACGCCGGAGTTTCCGTTAGCTGGTAAATACCGGTTCCTAATACCCGAGTCGGGGGCGTGTCAGGAAGAAAACATGGTGGACGCGACGGACGCGAGCCGTCTGTAAATCTTGCTTAATATTAGCTGGAGGATCTTATTAAGTTAGATATGTTTTCTTGAAAAGAGATTACTTTTCTAATTCAAGAAGATTACACACGCAAAACTGTAAGACTCGTCGATTCTCATTCAAGAATACATTTTTTAATTCCTTTTTTGCAGTGCTGCGTTCGCAGGAAAAGATCCTTTTTTGTTTTTTTTTTTTAAAACTATGTTTTAATTTTTTTTTTTATGTCTGAACTACACCTTTAATCAGTCGGAGAACACGGTGTGTGTGTGTGTGTGTGTGTGTGTGTGTGTGTGTGTGTGTGTGTGTGTGTAAATGAGCAGAAAATAAAATTTAAGAAATGTAAATCTGTTTCGCCAATCTGCTGCGTGAAAAATCATCACGCCTGCGGGAGCGCCGTTCCCCGAGGATCCTGTTTCTGGAAATTTCCATACGGCTCGGTGTTTATGATCGGTGACACGTGTGGATTCATTAATTAAACATCTCGGCTGAACACGCGAGAGTGTGTCCCTTGTTATTTATTTTTGAGCAGTGTGTGTGTGTGTGTGTGTGTGTGTGTGTGTGTGTGCGTGTGTGATTTCATAAACACGTCAATAAAATAAGCTGTGAACGATTTATTACCGTTTATCAGCGGATAAATGTTCAGAATACAGTTATTTATAAATGCATTTATCATATTTTATAGATACGTTGCTTAATACTGTGTGTGTGTGTGTGTGTGTGTGTGTGTGTGTGTGTGTGTGTTACAGGTTCAGCTGGAGCGTCTCTTGGCTAAGCAGATGGAGATTTTGCATGATGCAGCGGCGCAGGACCGACTGCAGGCTCTGGAGTGGCGCGTGCCTCCTGGAGCCTTCAAACACCACGGCGACTCGCACAATGCTAACGCTAACGGGGTGCAGAGCGGCGCTGAAAAACACGCCGAGCAGCACGGTCAGTCCCACACACCCCTCCTCTTCTTCTTTAGCACGTTCGCGTCACACCTCCAGGGTCGGGGGTTCGATTCCCACCGTGGCCCTGTGTGTGCGGAGTTCGCATGTTCTCCCCGTGCTGCGGGGGTTTCCTCCGGGTACTCCGGTTTCCTCCCCCAGTCCAAACACATGCATGGTAGGCTGATTGGCGTGTCTAAAGTGTCCGTAGTGTATGAACGGGTGTGTGAGTGTGTATGTGATTGTGTCCTGTGATGGATTGGCACCCTGTCCAGGGTGTACCCCGCCTCGTGCCCCATGCTCCCTGGGATAGACTCCAGGTGGTATGGAAGATGGATGGTTAAGGATATTCGCACCACGTTTCGTGGACATGTACCGGCTTGCTTTGGTCTCCGGTCGGCGACTTTAGTAACTGATCAACAAATTAAAAAGATAACTAACTAAAATAACTCACCACTTTAACCTTTTTGTATTTTACTCTTTGACACTTGACGTGAAGTACCTTGAAACGCGCAGCGTTATTCGAGGCGTTGATGTAATTGCCACTGAAACAGGAAGGCAGGGCGGGGCATATTGAGTGGCTCCTCCCCCTTTTAAAAATAGCCAGTAGTGTTCAGCTTACCTCACAACCCGGGCTAAGCCGTACTAGGAAGGTTACTACCGTGGATTTTTATAACGTTGTGGGCGGGACACGTCGGACTCGGAATTGGACAGAAAATCTGATGAGAAGCTGAAGTGCGGAATGATGTCATCAAAGCCGTTGAGCCGTATCGGTGGTAGAGGGAGAGGGAGGGAGAGAGAGAGAGAGAGAGGGAGAGGCTGTACATTTTGAATCTTGTCATTGTTTTGAAGCGCACAAGCTTAAAGATAACCTTAAGGCGGAGATGTTCCTACTAAAAGCCCCAGAACTTCCATTTTGCTTTTAAGTACAGTTAAGAGTAAAAGAATAAGTAGAGAAAAATCCCATACGTTGTCCAGTGCTACACAATAGCAGCGAGGCGTTCGGATGCCAAAAGAACGGACTCTTACTGAATCAAATGATCTGACTCACTGAAAAGAGCAGGAATTCCCGCTATTACTAATCTCTCAGTAAGTGTAGCTCTTTATGTAGAAGGAACAGGGTTTTTATTCCTCGCATATTTCCTGGAAATGAAGGAAGTGAAAGTGAGGGTCAGCGGAAAGCGCGAGAGCGTTGGAGGAATCTGTCAGGACTGATGGAACGCCCACCCGGAGCCGATGTGTTAAGGAGCTGTTGTTGCGTCGTCCTTATTGTCGCTGGTGGTGTTGATGGTTTGGCAGCTTGCATCACCTGCGCTTCACTTCTTTTCTTTTTTTGCTCTCTCTCCCTCTCTCTCTCCCTCTCTCTCTCTCTCTCTCTTTCTGTTTTTCTCTTTCATTTCTGCGAGGCTCATCTGGCAGCTGTGTGTGGAGGCGGACGGGTGGGAGTCAGGTGGAGGAGGAGGATGATGATGATGATGATGTTTAGGGGGGGGCAGGGGTTGCGCTGAGGAAAAGTGCTCCACTGATAATCTCGTACCTCACACTTATCCGTAATTACAGCACGTAGAATCTCACAACATCTGAAAAAAAGGAAAAAAAAACTGGTGTAGCTGACAGTTTATTAGGAACGCTTATCTATAACTCCTTATATATTGGCATAATATGAGTAATGAGTAATGCTGCAGCAGAATGTGCATTGTATTATAATAGAAAGGCAATAACGCGCAAGTATAACTAGAGGGAGGGAAACAGGAAATGATCAGGTTGAGAGGAAAATACGATCAAAACAAACACGCTAATATAACTAATATAACTCTTACAAAATAAATACATTTGTCTTCATTCACTTGAAATATTTAAAATAGTATTTTTTTGTTCAATCATGTACTAATAAATGCTTTTGGACATTTAAAAACTATTTTTGTTTTAACTTTAAATCATTATTTTTCTGAAATATGAGTCATACACCTTGTTTAAATCCACTCAAGCTCACTTTTCCACAGCTCCACAGAATTGTCTGTGCTTCCTCCTGACAGAACTGCTGTAACCCGGTCAGGTCTGTGGGTCTCCTCGCTCACTTGACCAGTTCAGTCCACTAATGTTCTCTGATCTTCAGCTCAGGGCTTTGTGATGCCACTCCAATACTTTCACTTTGTTCTCTAGAATCCATTTTGTTAGATCTTTGGAGATCTGTTTTGGACCGTTGTCCTGCTGAAGATCCAGCCGTGACCCAGTTTTAACTTTCTGCCTGACGTCTTGAAGCGCCGCTTCGGTATTTCTCGATAATCCTCCTCCCCACCTTCTCTTTTCCAACAAAACGCCACCGCGGCACAGCGTGATGCTGCCACCCCCGTGCTTCACAGTTGGGATTTCTCCGTCCACGCACGGCGCTGATCATTACGGACAAACAGTCCAGGTTTCCACCAGAGAAGCTCCTCCAGAAGGCCGCTGATCATCTGCAGACTTCAGTCTGGCTTGAAGTAGCGGCTTCTTCCTTTCAGGTCACGGCCATGTAGGACTCTCTTTGTACGTACCTCGGTACCTGATACCTCCAGCAACCTTCACCAACCTTCCTGAAGTCATCGTTGTCTTGTGGTTCAGATGAACCTTTCGGACCGAACCTCACTTTATCCCTGGAAGTTCATTTGTGCTTCTTTCCCGAACGGTGCAGTGTCTCTGTGCTGCCGAGATTTTTATATTTCCATACAGATGTTTGTACAGATGCTTGTGGTACCTTCAGTGGTTTGGAAATAAGGAATTCCTAAAGAGGAACCGGACTCGTGCAGCTTAAATCAATCCGCCTCTAATCCACTGTTTGTGAATAAAGTACACACCTTAATCGACTCGCTGAAAGACATGTAGAGTAACAGTAGGCAGCACTACAGAGTACGTCTTCCGGATTCAGTGTTAGAGTGTGTGTGTGTGTGTGTGTGTGTGTGGGGGGGGGGGGGGGGGGTCAGCATTAGAGAGTGTGTCTGTGTATGTGTGTGATCTTTGGGATGGTTGTCGAGGGAGTTTCCTGCTGACCGGCGCAGTGTGAACTGACCGCTCCTCCACCCCATTCCACTGAATCCCTCCTTCATCACTTCCCCCTGCCTCCTCATATCCCAGCATGCACTCTGCCTCCTCATATCCCAGCATGCACTTTGAGTGGGCGTGTGAGATGTGCAGAGAGAGAGAGAGAGAGAGAGAGAGAGAGTAATGAGGAGGGTGATATAGAGAGAGAACGAGAGAGGGGGAGGAAGTGAGAGATAAGGGAGAGGAATGGAACGGGTTGGGTGAGAAGGAGAAAATGCGAGATGAGAGACGTGCACACACACACGCACACACACGCGCGCACACGCGCACACACACACACACACACACACACACACAAACTCATTCACACCTCGGGGCAATTTAGAATATCCAGTCCACCTACTGGTGTGTTTTTGAACAGTGGGAGGAAACCGGAGAACCCAGAACCCACCTATAAACTCTGTGAGCTTCCTGGAAACGTCTTAGCTCTGCTGAGAACCTTCTCTAAAAGGGAATCTTTTGCTTTAAGGTTCTATGTAGAATCTTTGAGAGTTCCCCTCCCCCGAACGGACAAACCTCAGCTCGGGAGCCGTGAAGTCAGAATACAAAGAAATGTATTAATTATTAATCATTTACAGTTATTCTGCTAACTCTTTCTTTCATTAAATTTCATTATAGCGCTCAGGAACACTCGCGCTCGCACTCGCACTCGCACTCACGCTCGCACTCGCACATGGACTTTAATCCATTAAGATGATTTTGTACAAAGCTTTAATACTGAGCTTTTGTGCAGATCTTAATAGTGCAACTTCTGCCTCATATCACCGTTAAAGAGCTTTTTAAATACTCTAACCTCAACTTACACTATCATACCGGGGGGCGGGGGTGTGTGTGTGTGTGTGTGTGTGTGTGTGTGTGTGTGTGTGTGTGTGTTTGTTTGCGTGCGTGTTTGCGTGCGTTTGTGCTTATATTTACCGCAGCAACAATAATAATAATAATAATAGAGTAATGCATGTTCCAAATATAAATGTGATTTTCTGTCTGTCTGTCTGTCTGTCTCTCTGTATCTCTCCCTTTCTATCTGTCTGTCTGTCTGTCTCGGGTCATTTTTTCAGTTTGGAAGGGAAATTAAAAGGCGCACTGAGACGGTATGGAGATCAGCAGCTCAGGTTTTTCGTGTTTGATGGATTTTGCGGTTCTGGTCGTCGGCGTTGTTGTTGTTGTTAGGTTGCTAGGTGGATTTTGTTGCAGTGGATATGGACGGTGTTCACAGTAATGCAATGCAGGGTGGGGAGTGTTTTTAATGTCACGTGTATAATAGTGTGTGTGTGTGTGTGCACCAATGTAGGTGAGAGGCCGCTGAATCTGCGAGTAACAGGACAAAGGGGCGGAGCTTCAGATGGAGACACACCTCTGGGAAAACAGCTGGCCAATGAGCTGAAGAGACATCACCAGGCCAGCGTCGAAAGCAAGGCAGCGGCCGCCACAGGTGTGTGCGTGCGTGCAGAAACATAACACACATGCAACTGCAGTCCTACATGTAAAAAAACAAAACAACAAAAAACGTCTGCACTTTTTTTTTTTTTTTTTTTTTAAACGTTCTAAAAGTTTTGAATGATTACAAAATAACACAAAGTTTGATACATTGTGGGTGTGGCCTAATATTATAATGAGCGTGCTTGACTTGCAGCCATCTATCTGTGACTCCGCCTTCCGTTTCACTCCAGGAACCAAGACAGATTAGCTTCCTGTCAATAGTTTAGCTTTCATTCGCTAATTGTCTTCCATTTGCTAGTTAGCTGCCCCTTT
Source organism: Ictalurus furcatus (assembly GCF_023375685.1). Lineage (NCBI taxonomy): Eukaryota > Metazoa > Chordata > Actinopteri > Siluriformes > Ictaluridae > Ictalurus > Ictalurus furcatus. The sequence continues at coordinate 1,622,300 of NC_071260.1, read as the reverse complement.
CTAGGGTTTTTGCTTACCACTTTACCCATCATTAGCTAGTACGAATTCGCTCAATTATTAGCTTTCAGTTGCTATGTTAGCATTCCCTGCTAATTATATTTCATTTGATACGGTAGCTTTCACTTAATAGTTAGATTTTGCTCACTAGGTTAGCTTTCACTCGCTAGTTAGCCTTTACTCGCTAGGTTAGCTTTCACTCGCTAGTTAGCCTTTACTCGCTAGGTTAGCTTTCACTCAGTAGTCACTCACTTCATTCGCTAGTTAGCGTCCTCTTTCTAGATTAGCATTTGCTCCCTAGATTAGCTGATTAGCTTTCCCTCACTTACTAACGATTACTAATTGTTGTGCGTTCGATATGAACGTGTCCTCTGCGTTACACTCATCAACTTCAGTTTAGCTTTTTGCTAATTTATTCATGCTCCCGCTAAACATTCATGTCTTTTATGCTACTCTGTGTTGTGTTTTGTTTTCTCGAGAAGATTTTGAGATGTGTAACTGTTTTCTCGGATCTTGTGTCCCGTAGAGAACGGCAACGGAGGCGAGGCGAGTCCCCGCGCTCTCAACCTCTCCGATAAGAAGACCATCAAATGTGAACCTGAGGACTCCAGATAGCAGACCACACCTCTGTTTTTTATTTTTATTTGTATTTTTATTTCGACTCCGTGAGGATGATGAACTGTCGTCTGTCCGCGAATACTAAAGGAGCACAACTACAGTAGAGCCTTAATAACCAACGTTGCCTCAGATTTCCTTTATTCTTCACTTTCTTTTTTTTTTGCCAAAGCACCTAGAGCCCTTATTTTCTTCCCTGGATAGATTAGCAGAATTTTGTGTTGTCAGTGAATGTACACGCAAAAACCCCGCCTCCTCTCTCGCTCTCTCTCTCTCTCTCTCTCTCTCTCTCTCTCTCTCTCTCTCTCTCTGTGATTAGGCGTGGAACGTAACGTCCACTGGTTGTACATACATTTGTTGATACGTGGAAAATGTTGAGATGTTATTTAAATACAGTTTGTGTCGTGTGTGTGTGTGTGTGTGTGTGTGTGTGTGTGTGTGTATATATATATATATATATATCTCTATGAATGCATGTTGTTTCACAAGCTGATTGTTCCAGACATCAAAGATAAGCACAAACATCATCGTTCTTTTCGAGGGATACGGTAACTGTCAGGTAGAGGTGTGTATTTAGTGACCGAAACGGATAGAAGAGCTCGCTGTCAGTAATGAAACTCGTGAGACCAAGAAAGACGGCTTTCGTTAAAATGTATGTAAAACAAGAGCAGGAGTTAAACAACAACAGTCTCACACACACACACACACACACACACACACACACACACACACACACCTCTGATATCAGGTACTGATTAAAATGAAAGAGTCCTGCTCTTCAGGTTCGGTGTGTAGTGAAATTTTGAACGTGATCTGGAGCTTGTTAGCGAAAAAGCTAAAGAATGTGGAAAAGAGCGTCACTGTGTATGTAATCTAGTGTAAAGCGTAAAATACCAAGTGTGTAGTAAGTAGTAGAGCAATACCGACTAGCTGTGTGAGAGAGAGTGTGTGTGTGTGTGTGTGTGTGTGTGGTTTACTGTACAGTGTGTGGTGTAATTGTGTTAGAAATAGTCTTAGATACAGCTGGTGTACTAATGTAACTTATATGCACTAGTGTTGGACTTTTTTTATACAACTTTCATCTTTTCCATCATTTTTTTCCTCGTAACATCCTTTCCAGCTCGTGCTGTAGGTTTCCCAACAAACAATCAGGTTTCCCACAGTTGTGTGCGTGTGTGTGTGTGTGTGTGTGTGTGTGAGTTCTTAATGAATACCTCTGTGCGAATAACCGACTGATCCTCATGTCCAGGAGAAATGATCTGTACTCTGTTTATTTTTATATGATTTTAGACTTTATGCAAAATTTTCATCATTTAAGTGCCATTTTTTAAATTGTTCTTCGTTTGTTTGTTTGTTTTGGGTTGTTGTTGTTGTTGTTTTTTTTATTTGGAGTATGTGGATGAGAGGTTATGGTTATGAGCGCGTGAGTGCAAAGTTTGTGCACCCTTGCGTTCTAGGTTTCACAGCATCTTCGTTCTCGCTCTTCCGTTTTATCAGTGACGTTTGTGCTTCTAGCGAAACTCGGCTTCGGGTCGGGTTTCGATTTTGATTCATGTTTTTTGTTTGCTCCACACTCTGGAGAAACAACAACAAAAAAAGAGTACTGTACGGTACTGTTCCTTGTTCCTTGGTGTAGTACCCTTTCCTTTTTCACATGTAGTATGGATCTTCTACTTAAGCCTTACTCT
>NC_071260.1:1547500-1615000 GCF_023375685.1 Ictalurus furcatus | reverse complement strand
ACAAAAAACCAAACAAACAAACTAACATGCTGTCTTTTCTCTTTTCTTCTAACCTTGTCTTTTTTCCCCCCACTGGCTCTAATTAGCTTGCTGATTAAGGAGCACCCTGTGTGTGTGTGTGTGTGTGTGTGTGTGTGTGTGTGGGTCGTGATCGCGTCTTCACCTCCAATCACGTCATATCTACACATTTCGAAAGCCCTGAAATGACTCAGCGTGTGCGCCACTTGCATTTTCCTTCATTTTCGTTGTGCTGGTGCGTGAAAGCTGCTCGGGTCTGAACCCCACGCTGACATATGGGTGGCCTCGCACCCACAGAGCAGCGCACACGGCCTCGACACCACGGTGTGACGTCGCCGCCCTCAGATAGGGTTGTCAGGGCGACCAGACTGGGGTGGTTTTTTTTTTCCCTTGCCCACTCGGGCTGTTTTTAATCACACCAGGGTGGAAAGAAATGACCTTGGCAAAGTTACAGATCGTGCTGCTTTATAGCAAACTGCTATAAAAGGAATGGTTAAAGGAAAAAAAAAACCACCTTTTTTTTAAAAAAAAAAAAAAAAAAAGAAGAAAAAACCCTACAGCGTGCGTCTTCCTAGTACACGGTAGTCAGTTCACTCGGCGGCCATCTTGGAGACATTCCTGGACCGCCACACCAAGCCAGGCTCTGTCTACCCGAAAGACGTGAAACCCGTGTACCAGGAACGGATCAGCAACATGGGAGTTCGCTCAAATAGCAGCAAACAGTTTCAGCAAACCTTCACGGGTACTGTTACATGATGGGAAACCCGATATCTGGATCTGTATCAGTACACCTGCGGAGGAGACGCATCTCAATCAGAGACAGGACTCATCTCGAAGGGCTGAATTTTTTTTTTATTCCTTTTTTACGAACGAACTTTCTCAGTAAGTGTAGCAGACGAGCGCGTGGGTTGATTATCCTTCAGACCATGGACGTGTTTTGTTTACACGAGAGCGCGTCGGATTAACGCGCCGGTGCCACGTTGCTAAATTTGACCGATCAAAACGCTGAATTAAAAACATGGCCGAATCTCCTACGCGAGGATCTCACACAGTAGCTTGATTAAGCTGAGTGCGCAGGACGGAAAAATATTTATATATGAATATAAAATGACCGCACGAGCTGGATCAAGTGCTATTCTACGTGCTGCTGAATAACGAATGTGGAAGCCATTTAGTTGAATTAAAGCAGTCATTATCGCGATAATCCCAAACCACTATGACTTATTCATTTATTTCTTACAGCTAAGGAATAAACGTGATCGGATTCTTCGGTCCTTATTTTCTATTCCTGATAGAGTGTTTTGTTTATACGCTATTGAAAATCTTGTTTCGGACGCTTCTACTCAAGAAATGTTTGGCGACGTCGGAAGCGTGAGCTTCTTAATCATCTGAATCAGGAGACGAGACACCGGACTCACGCGGGTGCGTAACCCGACTCTGAACACAAGGAACTTTGCCAGTGTGCATATGAGTGTAACGTTAATCTCTGAATTTAGTTCTGAATTGAATTCTCATTAGCTTCATTCGCTGCGACGTTTCCTGCCGTATTAAACAGATTTGAGTGGAAATTTAGTTTGAATTTGACTTCCCATCAAAACCCCTCCTTTAATTAGTAAACGGCTTCATGCATACAGACATCTCGGAGAGAGCGGCGCTGGGGTTTTTTTTTCCCCTACACACGCGTGGGCGACTGCCAGCAATCTCCTCCTCCATTTGTGCAGGATGAAACACTTTGACTCTGTATATAATCCAGCAGGGATAAACAGCTCATACTAACAGACGGTGTGTGAATTAAACCTGTCACCTGAGCCGCAGCGGTTCTGTGTGACTTTGAGCTCCATCAGTGGGTTTTTGTTTGTTTGTGTGTGTGTGTGTGTGTGTGTGGGAGGGAAGGTGGGCTGTTTTTCCTCATTTTCTGCAGAGACGAATCGTTAGCTTGTTAAAAACTTGTGAAAAAAGAAGGTTCGCTCTCTGATGGTAGTAACATTTGCATTCTTTTTTTTTTTTTTTTTTAAAAAAAACAACAACAACAAAACAACCCGACATGTCTTCCTGTTAAACATTCGGTGCACTCGTTAGAGTTTATCAGCAGTATTGTTTTATATTTTCTACAGATAAAACCGTTGAGCGTCTGTCTCCAGGCAAATGTCTCTCACCACATGAAGGGAAGCGTCTGGTCCCAACATGCATTGCCAGCACTAGTTTATGCTCCCCAGGGGAAAATGAAGGCCTGTCACTGACATGCGGTTACTGAACGACGTGCTTACCATAAATAACGGGTAGGAAATGCACTGGAGTTTTTTATTAGCTTTCTGACATGTAATGCTCATAAAAAAATAAAAAAAAACTCCTGTACATCATTACCTACTGCACTACCTCCACACAATCTCTGGCAGATAGAAGTCAAACCGATAGACGTTCTGTCTGCGTACTTCCGACGAAAAAATCCATTACTGCTACTGCTTCCATGACTATTACTTCTAACACTACTTCTATTACTACAATTATTACTACCACTACTACTACTACTGCTACTATTACTACTTATTCTTGTACTGCTATTGTTGCTAACACTACTTCTATTACATCCAGTACTATTATTACTACTACTCTACGTCTACCACTACCACTTTTATTACTACTATAACTACTTCTACTGCTACTACCACCACCAATATTACTTTCATTAATACTAATTCTTTTACTACCACCTCTACTACTACTACAATAACTATGACTACAAATACTACTACTATTACTGCTACTACAATATAACTATTACTACTAACACTACTTCTATTACTAATAATACTACAATTATTACTACCACTACTACTGCTACTATAACCACGCCTTCTTTTACTATTACTACTTCTACTACTGCTACTATAACCACGCCTTCTTTTAATATTACTACTGCTACTATAACCACGCCTTCTTTTACTATTACTACTTCTACTACTGCTACTATAACCACGCCTTCTTTTACTATTACTACTTCTACTACTGCTACTATAACCACGCCTTCTTTTACTATTACTACTGCTACTATAACCACGCCTTCTTTTACTATTACTACTGCTACTATAACCACGCCTTCTTTTACTATTACTACTGCTACTATAACCACGCCTTCTATTACTATTACTACTTCTACTACTGGTACTATAACCACGCCTTCTTTTACTATTACTACTGCTACTACTGCTACTATAACCACGCCTTCTTTTACTATTACTACTTCTACTACTGCTACTATAACCACGCCTTCTTTTACTATTACTACTTCTACTACTGCTACTATAACCACGCCTTCTTTTACTATTACTACTGCTACTACTGCTACTATAACCACGCCTTCTTTTACTATTACTACTGCTACTATAACCACGCCTTCTATTACTATTACTACTTCTACTACTGCTACTATAACCACGCCTTCTTTTACTATTACTACTGCTACTACTGCTACTATAACCACGCCTTCTTTTACTATTACTACTGCTACTATAACCACGCCTTCTATTACTATTACTACTTCTACTACTGCTACTATAACCACGCCTTCTTTTACTATTACTACTGCTACTACTGCTACTATAACCACGCCTTCTTTTACTATTACTACTGCTACTATAACCACGCCTTCTATTACTATTACTACTTCTACTACTGCTACTATAACCACGCCTTCTTTTACTATTACTACTGCTACTACTGCTACTATAACCACGCCTTCTTTTACTATTACTACTTCTACTACTGCTACTATAACCACGCCTTCTTTTACTATTACTACTGCTACTACTGCTACTATAACCACGCCTTCTTTTACTATTACTACTTCTACTATAACCACGCCTTCTTTTACTATTACTACTGCTACTACTGCTACTATAACCACGCCTTCTTTTACTATTACTACTGCTACTATAACCACGCCTTCTATTACTATTACTACTTCTACTACTGCTACTATAACCACGCCTTCTTTTACTATTACTACTGCTACTACTGCTACTATAACCACGCCTTCTTTTACTATTACTACTTCTACTACTGCTACTATAACCACGCCTTCTTTTACTATTACTACTGCTACTACTGCTACTATAACCACGCCTTCTTTTACTATTACTACTGCTACTATAACCACGCCTTCTATTACTATTACTACTTCTACTACTGCTACTATAACCACGCCTTCTTTTACTATTACTACTGCTACTACTGCTACTATAACCACGCCTTCTTTTACTATTACTACTGCTACTATAACCACGCCTTCTATTACTATTACTACTTCTACTACTGCTACTATAACCACGCCTTCTTTTACTATTACTACTTCTACTACTGCTACTATAACCACGCCTTCTTTTACTATTACTACTGCTACTACTGCTACTATAACCACGCCTTCTTTTACTATTACTACTTCTACTACTGCTACTATAACCACGCCTTCTTTTACTATTACTACTGCTACTACTGCTACTATAACCACGCCTTCTTTTACTATTACTACTGCTACTATAACCACGCCTTCTATTACTATTACTACTTCTACTACTGCTACTATAACCACGCCTTCTTTTACTATTACTACTGCTACTACTGCTACTATAACCACGCCTTCTTTTACTATTACTACTGCTACTATAACCACGCCTTCTATTACTATTACTACTTCTACTACTGCTACTATAACCACGCCTTCTTTTACTATTACTACTGCTACTACTGCTACTATAACCACGCCTTCTTTTACTATTACTACTGCTACTATAACCACGCCTTCTATTACTATTACTACTTCTACTACTGCTACTATAACCACGCCTTCTTTTACTATTACTACTGCTACTACTGCTACTATAACCACGCCTTCTTTTACTATTACTACTTCTACTACTGCTACTATAACCACGCCTTCTTTTACTATTACTACTGCTACTACTGCTACTATAACCACGCCTTCTTTTACTATTACTACTGCTACTATAACCACGCCTTCTATTACTATTACTACTTCTACTACTGCTACTATAACCACGCCTTCTTTTACTATTACTACTGCTACTACTGCTACTATAACCACGCCTTCTTTTACTATTACTACTGCTACTATAACCACGCCTTCTATTACTATTACTACTTCTACTACTGCTACTATAACCACGCCTTCTTTTACTATTACTACTTCTACTACTGCTACTATAACCACGCCTTCTTTTACTATTACTACTGCTACTACTGCTACTATAACCACGCCTTCTTTTACTATTACTACTTCTACTACTGCTACTATAACCACGCCTTCTTTTACTATTACTACTGCTACTACTGCTACTATAACCACGCCTTCTTTTACTATTACTACTGCTACTATAACCACGCCTTCTATTACTATTACTACTTCTACTACTGCTACTATAACCACGCCTTCTTTTACTATTACTACTGCTACTACTGCTACTATAACCACGCCTTCTTTTACTATTACTACTGCTACTATAACCACGCCTTCTATTACTATTACTACTTCTACTACTGGTACTATAACCACGCCTTCTTTTACTATTACTACTGCTACTACTGCTACTATAACCACGCCTTCTTTTACTATTACTACTTCTACTACTGCTACTATAACCACGCCTTCTTTTACTATTACTACTGCTACTACTGCTACTATAACCACGCCTTCTTTTACTATTACTACTGCTACTATAACCACGCCTTCTATTACTATTACTACTTCTACTACTGCTACTATAACCACGCCTTCTTTTACTATTACTACTGCTACTACTGCTACTATAACCACGCCTTCTTTTACTATTACTACTGCTACTATAACCACGCCTTCTATTACTATTACTACTGCTACTACTGCTACTATAACCACGCCTTCTTTTACTATTACTACTTCTACTACTGCTACTATAACCACGCCTTCTTTTACTATTACTACTTCTACTACTGCTACTATAACCACGCCTTCTCTTACTATTACTACTTCTACTACTGCTACTATAACCACGCCTTCTTTTACTATTACTACTTCTACTACTGCTACTATAACCACGCCTTCTCTTACTATTACTACTTCTACTACTGCTACTATAACCACGCCTTCTCTTACTATTACTACTTCTACTACTGCTACTATAACCACGCCTTCTTTTACTATTACTACTTCTACTACTGCTACTATAACCACGCCTTCTCTTACTATTACTACTTCTACTACTGCTACTATAACCACGCCTTCTCTTACTATTACTACTTCTACTACTGCTACTATAACCACGCCTTCTCTTACTATTACTACTTCTACTACTATAACCACGCCTTCTTTTACTATTACTACTTCTACTACTGCTACTATAACCACGCCTTCTTTTACTATTACTACTTCTACTACTGCTACTATAACCACGCCTTCTTTTACTATTACTACTTCTACTACTGCTACTATAACCACGCCTTCTTTTACTATTACTACTTCTACTACTGCTACTATAACCACGCCTTCTTTTACTATTACTACTTCTACTACTGCTACTATAACCACGCCTTCTTTTACTATTACTACTTCTACTACTGCTACTATAACCACGCCTTCTCTTACTATTACTACTTCTACTACTGCTACTATAACCACGCCTTCTTTTACTATTACTACTTCTACTACTGCTACTATAACCACGCCTTCTTTTACTATTACTACTGCTACTATAACCACGCCTTCTTTTACTATTACTACTGCTACTATAACCACGCCTTCTCTTACTATTACTACTTCTACTACTGCTACTATAACCACGCCTTCTCTTACTATTACTACTTCTACTACTGCTACTATAACCACGCCTTCTTTTACTATTACTACTTCTACTACTGCTACTATAACCACGCCTTCTTTTACTATTACTACTGCTACTATAACCACGCCTTCTTTTACTATTACTACTGCTACTATAACCACGCCTTCTTTTACTATTACTACTGCTACTATAACCACGCCTTCTTTTACTATTACTACTGCTACTATAACCACGCCTTCTTTTACTATTACTACTTCTACTACTGCTACTATAACCACGCCTTCTTTTACTATTACTACTTCTACTACTGCTACTATAACCACGCCTTCTTTTACTATTACTACTTCTACTACTGCTACTATAACCACGCCTTCTTTTACTATTACTACTGCTACTATAACCACGCCTTCTTTTACTATTACTACTGCTACTATAACCATGCCTTCTTTTACTATTACTACTGCTACTACTGCTACTATAACCACGCCTTCTTTTACTATTACTACTTCTACTACTGCTACTATAACCACGCCTTCTTTTAGTATTACTACTTCTACTACTGCTACTATAACCACGCCTTCTTTTACTATTACTACTGCTACTATAACCACGCCTTCTTTTACTATTACTACTGCTACTATAACCACGCCTTCTTTTACTATTACTACTGCTACTATAACCACGCCTTCTTTTACTATTACTACTTCTACTACTGCTACTATAACCACGCCTTCTCTTACTATTACTACTGCTACTACTGCTACTATAACCACGCCTTCTTTTACTATTACTACTTCTACTACTACTACTATAACCACGCCTTCTCTTACTATTACTACTTCTACTACTGCTACTATAACCACGCCTTCTCTTACTATTACTACTTCTACTACTGCTACTATAACCACGCCTTCTCTTACTATTACTACTTCTACTACTGCTACTATAACCACGCCTTCTCTTACTATTACTACTTCTACTACTGCTACTATAACCACGCCTTCTTTTACTATTACTACTTCTACTACTGCTACTATAACCACGCCTTCTCTTACTATTACTACTTCTACTACTGCTACTATAACCACGCCTTCTCTTACTATTACTACTTCTACTACTGCTACTATAACCACGCCTTCTCTTACTATTACTACTTCTACTACTGCTACTATAACCACGCCTTCTTTTACTATTACTACTTCTACTACTGCTACTATAACCACGCCTTCTCTTACTATTACTACTGCTACTACTGCTACTATAACCACGCCTTCTTTTACTATTACTACTGCTACTATAACCACGCCTTCTTTTACTATTACTACTGCTACTACTGCTACTATAACCACGCCTTCTTTTACTATTACTACTGCTACTATAACCACGCCTTCTTTTACTATTACTACTTCTACTACTGCTACTATAACCACGCCTTCTTTTACTATTACTACTTCTACTACTGCTACTATAACCACGCCTTCTTTTACTATTACTACTTCTACTACTGCTACTATAACCACGCCTTCTTTTACTATTACTACTGCTACTATAACCACGCCTTCTTTTACTATTACTACTGCTACTATAACCACGCCTTCTTTTACTATTACTACTGCTACTACTGCTACTATAACCACGCCTTCTTTTACTATTACTACTTCTACTACTGCTACTATAACCACGCCTTCTTTTACTATTACTACTTCTACTACTGCTACTATAACCACGCCTTCTTTTACTATTACTACTGCTACTATAACCACGCCTTCTTTTACTATTACTACTGCTACTATAACCACGCCTTCTTTTACTATTACTACTGCTACTATAACCACGCCTTCTTTTACTATTACTACTTCTACTACTGCTACTATAACCATGCCTTCTCTTACTATTACTACTGCTACTATAACCACGCCTTCTTTTACTATTACTACTGCTACTATAACCACGCCTTCTTTTACTATTACTACTGCTACTACTGCTACTATAACCACGCCTTCTTTTACTATTACTACTGCTACTATAACCACGCCTTCTTTTACTATTACTACTGCTACTATAACCACGCCTTCTTTTACTATTACTACTGCTACTACTGCTACTATAACCACGCCTTCTTTTACTATTACTACTGCTACTATAACCACGCCTTCTTTTACTATTACTACTTCTACTACTGCTACTATAACCACGCCTTCTTTTACTATTACTACTTCTACTACTGCTACTATAACCACGCCTTCTCTTACTATTACTACTGCTACTACTGCTACTATAACCACACCTTCTTTTACTATTACTACTGCTACTATAACCACGCCTTCTTTTACTATTACTACTGCTACTACTGCTACTATAACCACGCCTTCTTTTACTATTACTACTGCTACTATAACCACGCCTTCTTTTACTATTACTACTTCTACTACTGCTACTATAACCACGCCTTCTTTTACTATTACTACTTCTACTACTGCTACTATAACCACGCCTTCTTTTACTATTACTACTTCTACTACTGCTACTATAACCACGCCTTCTTTTACTATTACTACTGCTACTATAACCACGCCTTCTTTTAATATTACTACTTCTTGTACTACTACTGTTGCCACTACTACTACAACTATTACTACTAATACTACTTCTATTACCACTACCACCCTAATTATTACTACTAGTACCACCTCTTTTAATACTACTACTACTATTACTACTAATACTTATTCTATGAACACTACCGCTACTGCTAGCATTACTATTACTAATATTAATTACTGCTGCTTACACTCTTCATAATACTGCCATAGTTATGTAGTGTAATCTAATATTTTACATAAAATCTATTAAAAATCTGTTTTATTTGTCGAGCACTTTTAACCCGATATTGTCACAAATAGCTCTACAGAAATCCATATGCAGGTTTAGCGCTCTAGATCCTTAAAGGTGCAATAGTCTTCTTTAAAAAAAAAAAATTCTTACTAGTACAAATAACTTTTATATATATATAAAATATGTACAACATGATAGAAAATAATGTTTTAAGCCATGACCACAGCGCAGGTAAGTAAATCAGTAAGACCCAACATTTTGCACGCTTGTAGAGGTAGAACGTGGTGATGTCATGACAGCGTGCTAACTCTAGTTCAATCGCTGTCGGATCTGGACGCGGAGCTTTTTGTACTTGTGACTGTAAATTTTACAGTCATTTACTGGGAGCATGTTTGGCCATAAAGTTCTGTAAAAAAAAAAACCTGATAAAAATTACAATAAACAACTGTAAACATATATGAGCCACCACAAGCTATCTCGACTAACTTACACTGATTCTATCTCTGAAATAAATCCCACTCAATGATTGCACTGAATCGGTGCGAACTAGCTGATTAGTGTAAAAAATGTTTTTTAACCCCGTTGGCAGTAAATTACTGTAAAATTTAGTCAATTATTCATTTTTTTTTCCTAATGCACCTTTTAATAAACAAGATCCAAATCTACAGCATCCGGAAGAAATTAAACACAGGAACGAGGCTGAGAATCAATTTACATTCAATGAACCTGTACATTTAGTTCTTTCTTAAACCATCACTGAGAGTGTTATTGAATTGACTATTTCTCACTACATTTACTTAAACTGACTGCAGAGCATTTGTTCATAACATTGCGGTGGCATCGTATAATTAACTTCAAATGATTTATTTCTCTCTCCCTCTAGTAATGACAGGTTTAACGGTATAACTCGTGTCCACAAGGTGTCAGTGCAGCTCCATGTACCTCCATTATTCAAACTCAACACACTATGAAGTCCATATTATTAATACTGGGACAGACCCAGTTTGCTCTCAGACCAGCCTCATAACACATTCCTCAAACATTCCTTTGAGACTGTTATCATGTGAACATGACTGCATCACAGCACCTTTCTGCTACATCCCAGAGGTGCTCGACGTAAGTTATGGAGGATGAAACCTGCAAAAAAAAACCCTACAAAAACAATAAATAAATAAATACATAAATCCACACATTACCTGCACAAATAAATATATAAATAATTAAATGTGCCAGGAGAATTTGATCTTTGTGCAGTTCTTCGGTGTGACACCAGGGGGCGGAACAGCTCTACAGAAGATCCTACAGACTGAAGCTCCAGAAGGTTCTGGAAGGAGAAAGACCTCAAGTATGTGACTGATGATTCAGAGTACAACCCTTCCTCTGTCTCAGGTATACAGACGGACACGTGACCCTGAAACGTGTCTGGAGCTGCTAGTAGACTTTACTCAGTAATGCTAAGTGCTTTTAATAATAAATAAATAAATATAAATTAAGTTTTCTTTTAAACATTTAACTTAAGAAATATTACACACAAACATCCTCTGTTTTAAATGAATGTATTCCTCTATATACAGGTCAAACATGTGCTGTTTGTTCTACAGAAATACAATAATAGTAATTACTATTATTAGATATTTTTTATTGTGTTTATTTATATGATTGATTTATGTTTTGCAAGCGTCACGCTTAAGATACTTTATCACATTAGACGGTGTTATTAATGCACTTTAAGGGCGTGGCACTCTTCTACTCTTCTCCCAACACAAAACATCATAACAAACCTGTTCGGCACAGCTGTTCCTCTTCCTGTCGCATACTCCTCTGTGTTGTCTTCTGTCAAATCATCCATAATAATAGTAATAATAATAGCCATGATGATAATAAAAAGGCTGGGATTGTGTAAGCGCCCCACCCTCTTGACGTATCCGTCCCCGTGAGTTAGTCTGATCAGATTAGCCTGGGTAATAAGTGATGTATTTGGTATTGGAGTTGAAGGACGAAGATGGGATCATTTCACCCGTGTTTTTCTCCTCAGGACAACATTCAGCCATTCAGTCACATTGTGGATGACTAACCAGTAAGTGAAATGTCACATGCAAGAGGAAAACACACTAATGAGCTCCAGCATGGACGAGGTAACATGGAGTTCTGTAGAGTTCTACAGAAGGTTATTTACACCGCGTCTTCTAGATCGACATCAAAACTGGGTCGTTTTTCCATGAATCAGCTTGAACAGAATCGCTGAACTGAGCGTGTCTGACGTGAACGTGAACGATGAACGAAGGAGTCAAGAAGCTAGTCATGGCCTTGGAACCCTCGCTGTCATGAGGAGGACGAGGACGAGGACAGTCGATCCACAGAGCTGTGGAATAAGAACAAGATAGAGACAAGATGTAAATCTAATCTATCACATGATGTGTGGTTCTTTCGAATGTGTTTCGTTTAGTGGTTAGCACGTTCGCCTCACAACGCCAGGGTTGGGGGTTCTCTCCATGCTGTGGGGGTTTCCTCCGGGTACTCCGGTTTCCTCCCCCAGTCCAAAGACATGCATGGTAGGCTGATTGGCGTGTCCAAAGTATCCGTAGCGTATGAACGGGTGTGAGAGTGTGTATGTGATTGCGCCCTTGTGATGGACTGGCAACCTGTCCCGGGTGTACCCCGCCTCGTGCCCCCCATGCTCCCTGGGATAGACTCCAGGTTCCCCGTGACCATGAAGGATGGACGGATTATTATTGTTTTTTGTTTATTTTCATGTATTAACATTGAAATTGAATGAATGAATCACTATGGCGTATTTAATAGTTTCTACTACTACTATTAATTGTTGTGTATTATTATTATTATCATTGTTTATTTTTTCTATATTTTTAAGTCACGTGGTAAAATGTATCTGCACTTTCTACACATTTGAATGGCGTGTTTTAAAATGTACAAAAATTATTAATCTATAGGATTTCCCGTCAATAATATTCACTCTTTACGACATTTGAACGTTTATTAGAAAAACGTACACGCTTTTCACACGCCGTGACTCATTTTTTTTTTTTTTCTGGTAAGGGCGTGATGCTTGAAAGCGGCATTATGAGCGACGTGCGATCTGACCAATCAAAAAGCTCGCGGCGTCCACTCGGCCCAATAGGAACGCAGGAGTGGTGGGGAAGTGGAAAGAGGGCGGGGCTAGATGCATTTTGCTTTCGCCGAAGAGCAACTGGCGGTTTACGGTTTCGAGAAGACGCGCTCGCGGCGAGGTCAGTCCTGTGTGCTAATACGTGAGTGATACGTAGCAAATTGTTGTCTTAATTCATTTTCAAAGATACGCATTAAAACGAAATTTCACCCATTCAGCTCGACAAGTCTGAAATGTTACAGTTTAGGTGTTCACCTGTCCTGAAGGAGTTGTTTCACGTGAGCCTTAAGCGTCCGTTAGTCCATATCGCGAGACCCCACGCGCAGGCTTTCAGCACCGATGGCCGCGTCATCTCCAAAATAAAGCCGTTTTTCGCCGCGGGATCTCTCTCACACACTTCAGCATGGACAAGAAGACTTTGTACAAAGACTGAAGGAGCGATAGAACCCGGCGAGAAAGATGGTACAGTCAAGGAAGCCGCCACGGACAAGTAAGACACGTTTATTTCTATCAGGAAATGCTAACTAGGGGGGGGGGGGGGGGGTGTGTCCGTGGTAATCGTATAGACCCGTAGAACCGATACAGAGTCATTAGGAGGTATAGCGTGGAACTGGTCACGTGACCTAAACATGTCCAAATGTGGAAAGTGACTGAGAGGGGGCGTGGTCACGTGACCCAGAGCCTATACTCTAACTCTAGCTATATATAGCTATATAAATATGGGAGTAACTCGGTTGTAAAGTGCTGGCTGGAGGAAGAAGAAAAAAATACCACATAACTGACCAATGAGGAACAGGATTGACCATTTTTGATCGCAAGAATCACCAAAAAAAACCAACAAACCCCTGATACACGTCTCTGTGTTGCTGCTAGTTCTGCTAATCCCACCACCCGCCGCACTACACACATCAACCGCAACACTGCTTCGTTATTACTTCTTAGTTAGTTTGTTATTATTAGTTCGCTAGTTATTAATCTCGTTACAGATGATGTTCAAGCGTGGTCGTGTTTTAAATCGCACATCGTGAAAGAATTCTTCGCTAACGAATCGACATTTGTGTTCGATCTTAGGACGTAAAAAAAAAAGAAAAAGAAAAAAGAAGTGACGTCCAGTAAAAAATCCACCAGTTTGAAGTACGGGAAATCTCGCAATGGTGATAAACAGAATGTTGCAATGGTGATGTGAAAATATCTGTATGACCTCAAGCTCACTTTGAAATTATGTGTAATCGCAGATCTATCGTCGGAGGATCTTCATTGCATAATCTGACACGTAACTCGCGGCAGCTTATTGGAAGATTACTGAGGAACAAAAAGCAGGAGGTTTTTTTTGTTTGTTTGTTTGTTTTTTTTTTTGGCCTCGGTAATGAAACGATCGTTCATCTGCAGCACTGCGATTTGTTAAACGGCTCACGAAATCATCTCACTGCTGCGTGTGTTAATTAGATTAAAAGTGTGACCGGACAGAAATATCCGCTTCACGCTGACGTTAAGAACGCGACAGGTGCTCGGCAGGGTGGTGGCGAGCGCATGTCGGTATACGAGGAACGTGTGCGTGATCAACGTCTTCTGCGGGCAGAACGGAAGAATATCGGCAGCGGGTCAGGAAGCTGGACCTCGACTCGACTCGAAACCCAAATAAACAAATCAGCTGCTTTACGATTTGTTTACGTTCGCAGACTGTGAAGCGTGCTGGTTTCCCCTCACACACACCGCTTTGGTGCGTGTCGTCAGATGGGTATGCATGTGGAGATTTGCATATAACTCGCACACACACTCAGCTAGACTGTAACTGGAGCAGGAAAAACACTTAAAAAGCCCTTGTGGTCATATATAAGTACGTCAGACTTCATAGGGTCGTGTCAGCACGAATGACGCCTTTTTAAAGTCTCTGCTCATGGCATGTAAAGTCTTCGCCAGAATTATTGGCAATCTCTTGTAAAGATGGGTAAAAAAAGGTCTCATTGGCAACCTGAAGTCTGAGTTGATGTCATTTGATTTGTTTGGTATTTGGTGTGTTTATTTTCACACTACTAACTAACAAACTAACCCCATGACTAACTAACCCATGACTAACTAACCCCATGATTAACTAAACAACTAAACACACAATTAACTAATCAACGAACAACATGACTAACTAACCACATCATTAACTAACCCCGAGTAACTAACCGACAAACCACAGCATTAACTAATCAACGAACCACATGATTAACTGACCACATGACTAATATGTTTAATTTATATGGCATCTTTCCAGAGCTGAAGGATGCTTTACAATATCGATATATAATATCATAAACAGTGAACAATCAAACACAGAAAATGAAAAACACAGCACAGATGGTACAGTCACTGAGATT
The DNA here is from genome assembly GCF_023375685.1 of Ictalurus furcatus. Taxonomy (NCBI): domain Eukaryota; kingdom Metazoa; phylum Chordata; class Actinopteri; order Siluriformes; family Ictaluridae; genus Ictalurus; species Ictalurus furcatus. The sequence goes on along the minus strand of NC_071260.1, from coordinate 1,599,821 downwards.
AACTAGCCATATGATTAACTAACCACATGGCTAACTAACCACGTGATTAACTATCAAAGACAAAAAATAGTCTGAGAGGCCTGTAGGGCTGAAAATGTCCTTTGGGCAGTAAATGAAGTCTGTAATGGGGAATTATAAATGAAAATATGGTAAGACAATTCTCGGAAAATTTCTAATAACCTAACCCCACCCCCCTTCCTTCGTCCATTGTGTCCCCGCCTTCTTCTCCAGGCCCACCCTCCCCTCCCCGACCCGTGTAGGACACGTGGTACAGAAACTGGATGGATGGAATGTATCTAATGGATGTTAATATATTGATGTGTTTTATGTTTCGTATAATATACTGTAGGTTTTATTAATTATTATCGGACCCTTGCCGAAGGTCAGGACAGATGGATGGGAAAAGTTCCCTCTGGCACCGAGTCACAACATAGTCGGAAAACAGGAATTTTTCCACTCGGGTTATTATTTAATCCCGTAGGAAGCAGAACGCTGGGTTTTTACTGAGCACAGAATCTCAGCAAGGGTGGGGGTGGGGGTGGGGATTCGGCAGGACAAAGCAATAACAGTGTTATTTACCATGATTTTTAACATCATTTTTAAGAATGAGATTTTTTCTTATGTTTTCTTAAGAACACTCTTAAGAAGATTTTTTTTGGGAAAAGAAAATGCTCAACTTTCTTCTGGAGCTAGAAACTAAGAAGAAAATCACAGTTGAGAAGAGTTTTGCTCTCAACACAAAACACAAGCGTTTTTCCTTCTTATATATCCGTGTATACATACGGTATATCTGCAACAGCAGCTGGATCGAGAGTTGCGTGTTACCATGGTAACGTACAGACTGATGGACAGCTCGTAGAAAGTGTAGTAACTCTGTCCACTTCTCACTCGGTCAGGTTAGACAGAAGAACGCTTTCCAGAAAGTTCCTCAGGGTTTCTGGTTCAGGACCGCGTGTCAGAGTGCAGTGCACTTCCTGTGAAACACTTCCTGTCATAAATGCAACGCGCGCGCGCGTGTGTGTGTGTGTGTGTGTGTGTGTGTGTGTAAAAATCATTCTCAAACTAATAGCTGGGATTAGAGCTAATCGCTGTATCCTGATCACATAATCACACAGGAGTGTAAAGTTTAACACCGTAAACACTCTAATAGACATGAAGCTGTCTATTAGAGCTTTATCTGTTAATCCTGAACACGAGAATGGCAAGGGTACACACACACACACACACACACACACACACACACACACACACACACACACACACACAGACAGTAGGACAAAGGACAGCGCCACGTGGTCCTCTCACTCAGGAAGCTAGCATACTGTAATATGAGACTGGAAGAAGGTCAGGAGGACATGGGGGGGTGTGTGTGGTGGAAATACACGTGGAGTGGAACTAAACGTGTAGTGTGCCAGGTTACTCATAAGCTTGATATAATGTGTGGAAATGATTTACCACTTTTAAACATTTATTTATTAATCATTTACAGTATAACTGATTCATAGTAAATAACTACTATAAAAACATCCTGTGTGTAAGTAAAGTAAAAACATCCTGTTTGTGTGTGTGTGTGTGTGTGTGTGATGCGTGATGCTCCTATTTAAGTCTAAATTTTAAGTGTACCAAGCACACATCATTTAACGACCCTTTCACACTTATTAATCTGATTCCCGAGTTGGAATCAGAGCACAGTCGACTCTTTTGAATCGGTTGCTGTTTGATTCCTTTTGCTGTTTGATTCATTTTCTGTTTGATTCAGTAAGCAAACTTTCATCACGTGTGAATACAAATCTAAAAACATCTTATTGATATATGTATATATATTCAAACATTAAGAATGTTTTACAGTGTTCAGTACTGATTCGTGATATTAAATTCTTATATTGGATGAACTACTTATATGTAGGAATATTCTAGAATGATTAATCCGAGAGCGTAGCGTATACACACAGCCTGTACCGCTTTAATATGTGTTTTTACTTTCCATCTCTCTCTCTCTCTTCCCTGGGGCACTCAGCAGAACGAACACTTAACACTGAGCAAGAAGGCAAACGTACACACACGCACACACACACACACACACACACACACACACACTAATGCACTGTTCACTCCTATGTGTCAGACACCACATGGAAGGAGTCTCCAGTGTTATTGAGAGAAAATACAGAGAAAAGAGTTCATGCTCACGTTATGTGTGTGTGTGTGTGTGTGTGTGTGTGATATCGAGTTGCACCATGCTGTCACATTATCAGAGTAATGACGCTAATTGTCTCCCATTTTCCAGGAAATGAGGTTTCATTTCTCTCGGTTAGCTGTGATTCTGCAGAGCCTCGGTCACTGTCATCCCGCTGCTCTCGCCTCTTCACACACGGCTGGCCAAAGCAAAACACTCACTGTTGCCTGGCAACCACACCAAGCGTTTTTTTCCCTCCACACAACACGTTCTCAGAATCACGTAGTTTCTCGGGGCTGGTGCTGTCTCGGCTCCGATCCGCACAAACCCCGCTCACGCGTTCGGGTTATACCCGCGCTACACCGTGCTCGACACGCTGAAGTTAAAACGTTGGGGGTTTTTTTTTTTACAGCCGTCCTTTTTTTTTTTTTCTTCTGCGGCTTCAGGTCCGAAAGGGGCGGAGGCAAACTTATTTGTTCACCTGACTCCGCCCACTAGATTTTCACAATTTTTGTTGTACCATAAAACCCAAACAAGCAGCTGCAGTTGTGAGCTTGGAACTGAAGAAGCGTCGGACCAACGGAGCATTAATTTCACCTGTTAGTCCGATTCCTGAATCTGAATCAGAGCACAGTTGACTCTTTTGATTCCTTTGCTGTTTGATTTGGTTTGCTTTGTCTGAGACCGCTCCCCCTCCATCACCGTACCCACTCCCCCTCTGTCTCCGTCCCCACTCCCCCTCCGTCACTGTCCGTCTCCGTCCCCACTCCCCCTCCGTCACTGTCCCCCTCCGTCCCCACTCCCCCTCCGTCACCACTCTGCCTCTGTCACCATCACCACTGCCTCTCCTTCACCGTCCCCTCTCCGTCACCACTCCCCCGAACGCTAACCTGTTTAATCACCAGTTAATTAGCTACACCTCTGACAGTTCAGTTTAAGTGTCATGTTTGTTATTCTGTTGTTTTCTTTCTAAACATTTGTAATTAAATGTTGAAATTTGTTGTTTCATATTTGTGCATCGTGTGTGTGTGTCTTTACTCGTGTGACATGTCTGTGTAACTTGTCTCATCCATGATTTTGTTCTGTGTTTCTGTTTCTCCATCACCGTGTGCCGCGGCTGTGTGTGTTCTGTGTAAGTATCATTTCACTTCATTATATTTCACTTCCTTCTAGCCAGAGCTGAGTGATTACAGTCAGGAGTATCGTATTGCGATTTGTGTTGCATTTTAACGATGCGTGATGTTTACCGAGGTTTTACAGATCGATCACCAACACATCCTCGAACCTTCCTTATTAAAATAACAAACTATTAAAATGACAACCACCGGATAAGCTGCTTCTCTATTCGTCTTCTCCTCCTACCTCAGCTTACTCGTTGTGCTGATGGAGTGTGTGTGTGTGTGTGTGTGTGTGTGTTTGGATAGCTCCGTGAGAAAGACAGCCACAACACAGACCTCTAATCTCATCCGAAAGCCAACACATTCACGCTGCTCGTATCGTTTAAACACGGCTCATTCACTTCCCTCTTTACACCGCGGCGCTGTTCGGTTCTGCATTCTGATTGGTCAGAAGGTATTGATTAATTCTCTAGAACAGCAGCTCTGACAGTGGCGCAGGTTTATATTAACACGCTCGTTCTGATGCATTATCGTTTCTAGGTTTCCTGTATCAGGACGCTTCAGAGAGTTTTTTACTTTATTCATTAAATACGCTGTGTGTGTGTGTGTGTGTGTGTGTGTGTGTTTTAGGAGAAGGAAGGCAGGGATCATGCCGAGTCTGGAGGATCTGCTCTTCTACACCATTGCCGAGGGTCAGGAGAAGATTCCAGCCCACAAATTTATAACGGTTAGTCGTATTCCCATCTCTCTCTCTCACACACACACACACACACACACTTAGGCATGTAACAGTACACAGCGTAACAAAACATTACGTATAATGTAACATGGATAAGCTGTTACTGGTGTGACTCGCAAGGGGGCGTGTCCGAAGCTCGGCGCGTCACTTAAGCTGTGTTCACACACACACACACACACACACACACACACACACACACACACACAGAGCGATTATATCGCTGCACATCGCCAGTCGCTGCACTATGAAGTCACCAGAAGGCGTTCCTACTGCTGGTTGCCATAGTAACATTTATCAGCGATTGAGTTTAAACGTGTATTACACCTCACGCTATTACGCGACCTACCTCATTGTGCGGTGTTTAAACCGGGGCTGGGCGATAGGATAGAAATATCACGTCACGATAACGGAGGACGACGCGCATCGCGATATATCATTGAGCTACCAAACTGTCTGCGAAACTATAGTCAAACAAACAAACAAGAAAAGTTCTTTAATACCTACAAAGACAAAGAAGTTTACCTTGAAAAGCAAACGACGGCGAATCACCGGCGTCCGTTCGGTACCGTTTAATTCGGAATGATATATTTTTAAAAACGTAAAAAAAAACACATCACCATACCAACGATATCTCCGTAAAGTGTATCGCGTAATCGTTTATCACAATATCCACGCTATACCGATATATCGCCCAGCCCCGGGTTAAAGCATCGCTATTAAAGTACGCTGGATTGATTGATTAATTAATTGCTTGATTAATCCTCAGGTGTAAAGTCTGATACTGGGCATGGTGATGGTGTTTACAGAGCTACTCTGACATCATTTTGGGGTGTGGGGGTGTGTGTGTGTACGGTCATGTTTACGTCAGTAACAGACTGACCCTGGGTTCACGTGGGCGAAGGGACAAGAGTCAGAACAAATCGCACGAATGGAAAAGAGGGATTAAAATAAAAGTAGGTTAGAGTGCGTGTGCGCGTGTGTGTGCGTGAGTGTGTGTGTGTGTGTGTGTGTGCGTCAGGCTGAGAGCCATGTTTTTGTTTACGCTGAGGTTACCTATCCTGCACAGGTTATCAGACTCGGACCTGTGTACACTGGCTCACACGCCGTGACACGTCTTCTGTACAAGCCATCGTGTTTGTTAACTCACTTTCCTCAAAACAAACGGGGAAGGGAATGAAATCTGACTAACCTATCTAATCTAAAACGCCTAATCTGTCTAATCTATGAACAAACACAGCACAAGTACCCGACTGTTTCTCATTTCAAGCTTGTTCTGTATCGGTCTGTCCTTTATAAAAGGATAATATTCAACTCATCGAAGTATTTTTCTTCCAGGCGCTGAAGGCCACAGGTCTGAGAACAGGAGACCCCCGGCTGAAGGAGTGCATGGAGATGCTGAAGGTGACCCTGAAGTCCACGTCAGACGGAGTGATGCTGGACCGCCACCTCTTTAAGAAGTGAGTCATCGCACACACGAGTCCACTTTAATAGGAACACCTGGACGTTTACGCAGTTGTCTAATCAGCCGATCATGTAGCAGCAGTGCAGCACATAAAATGTAGAATGTAGTAAATCAAGTAAGCACTCTTTACAAGCGGAAAGCATCTCGGCATGCGCAAGGCAACGTGTCAGAGGTTCTCTTACAACGTCAGTCAGACGAAATCAGTCCAAAAACTGTACTGTGTAAACCCAGTGTGTGTGTAGATGAGAAGGAGAAGCTGACCATCTGCTCCATGCTCCCCCGTAGTTCCTCTCTCTTTCCTGTGTGCGAGTGATGCGTCATCAGCACACACATGCACTTACCTATTTTTATCTCTGGTCTGCTCGGAGAGATGTGTGAGAACTCAGCTCCTGCGTGATAAAGCATTCCTACAGCAGGAGAGGAGGCTTAATGTTAACAATATACCGTTGCAATCAAAACGATCCAAACCCGCAGTGCAGATCAGGTTTATCGTTTAAATGTACAGACTTTCAGCTGTTTGCGATGAACAAATCAAACAAAATGAGTTGAAATAGTTCGACATGAATGCTTCAAGCGGTTTCCCCAAATTCAACTGAAAATGCCACTTATAATGACTTCTCCAGTCTCAACATTATTCACCCCACTGAATAGAATCCCTCACAACAGCACAGATATGCAAAACAGGTGTTGTCTCAATAGGGGCAGAAAATACATGAAATACCTGAACTGGCTCGGGGTTGAAAATGCATGAAATACCTGCACGGGGCAGAGCAAGGAAGCTGTCAGTGGCTGCAAGCAGATTTGTGAGAAGGCAGGTTGTGAAAATCCCTCGAGTGACTGTAAAAGACCTGCAGCGAGACTCGGTGTGACAGACTCTGAGGTTTCAGTGAGCACAGTAAGGCGCGTACTAAACGCAGAAGGTTTCCATGCCAGAACTCCAAGACGTTCACCACTACTGACCCAAAAGCACAAAAAAAGTCGCTCAAAATCATATAAATAAGCCACAGAAGTTTTGGGATTCTGTTCTGTGGCGCGATGAAACAAAACCGGAACTTTTCAGCACGATGGATCAGCGGTATGTCTGGAGGAAGAAGAATGAAGGAAGAACACTCTGTCCACAGTCGAGCATGGTGGGGGCTCGGTGATGCTCTGCGGCTGCTTTGCATCCTCTGGCACTGGAAACCTGCAGTGTGTGGGAAGCAAGATGGATTCATTGAAGTATCAGGAGATCCTAGGAGAAAACATCATGCCGTCTGTGAGGAAGCTGAAGCTTGGGCGTCATCGGAAGCGTTCGTTGCATTTCCTCGCAATGTACAGTCCCCTCCAAAAGTATTGGAACAACAAGGCCAGTTCTATTGTTTTCGTTATACGGTACATTGAAGACATTTGGGTTTGCGATCAAAAGATGAATATCAGAATTGCAGCTTTCATTTTCTAGACGTGTTTAACAACTTGGAACATGGCAGCTTTTGTCTAGACCCACCCATTTTTCAACTATTTAAAGTACTGGAACATGTGACTGACATGGGGTTTCTTGCTACCCAGGTGTGTCCTGTTAGACTGATTGTTTAAACAGTAAATAGCTCGGAACGTGTGCTCTTGGTTTTAGCTTTTAGTTTCACCTGTGAAGACTGTGTTTGTTGTTCAAAAGGATAAACCAACATGAAGATCAGAGAGCTGTCAATGGGAGAAAAGAAAATTTATCAGAGGCGTTGCATAAACATCGGGCGTATCCAATAGAACAATTTGAAATGTCATGAAAAAGAAAGAAACCACTGGGCCTTGCTTTTCCAATACTTTTGGAGGGGACTGTACTTCCTCACGGTATTTTAGTTCACAGTAGAGTTCCTCGTTATATTTTGTGGCTTCTGCTGCAGGAAGAATGTAAAGTGGTGTTTCTAGTTGATCGAGAGGATCATCATCATCATCATCCCGCTGTGTTTCCTTTTCCCCTTCCTCAGATGTGTCCAGAGCAACATCGTGCTCCTCACCCAAGCTTTCCGCAAGAAGTTCGTCATCCCTGATTTCAAGACTTTCACCTCCCGCATAGACGAGCTTTACGAGACTGGCAGGAACCTGTCCGGAGGTCAGGTACGAGACGTATCGCCGTTCACGTTCTCATTTTTCCTGGTTTTTTTACACGCGGAGTGTGGAGTTGCGGACATGTCATGCTGTGTTTCTGTCTCAGGTTGCTGACTACATTCCTCAACTCGCTAAGTTCAGCCCTGACCTGTGGGGCGTGGCTCTGTGCACGGTGGACGGTCAGAGGTGAGCGCCAGCTTACAACCACGCACTTTTACCTCTGAGCAAATACTGAATAAAGGCACAGTTTGTAGTGAAGATTGTGAAATGATCAGTAATCTGTTGTTTTATCCAGAGCTGGTTTAATCACACACCGGGTTTGTTGTTGAGCTTCGCGATCCGGTGGAAATCTACAGGAGGCAGGCGTGCGTGCGGTGCCGTCTCGGTATTTCTCGACGAGAGTGAAAGTAGAAAGTCTGAGCTGAAAACAAAGAACTAACTTCAGAAATATTTTAACATGGTGTAACATTTTAACATCAAAGGATAAGGGGTGGGGCTAATGTCGCGGCCTCGAATCCGATCTTGAACTTCATTTTTTAATTGAATGATGATAATTGCAGAAAAAAATCTTTACAGGAGAAACATTGATGATCTTTTATAAATTCGACTCAACATTCAGTCCGTATTTGTGATTGTCACGGCCAAAAATGCTCGATCTTGCTTCGTTTTTTTTTTCTTCCCTAAATTTGTGATGCGACTTGCGGAGTTTTTCGGGCTTTTTTTTCCTTTCTTTTGGTGAAATTTGTAACCGTACGAAATAGTTTCCGCAGCGATGTTTGTCGGTAAACGAGACCTTTTTTTTAGTCGTACCCGTTCGACGTACGCGAATCGGAGAGGGCTTTGTCCGAACGCGCGTTACGTTGCGGCGACCTCGCGCGACGCGTCCCGGCCCAGACCTGCGGAAGATCTGCGGTTATTTTGAAGAATCGCGAGCTCCTGCGAGTGTTGCGGATAAATACTCTGAAAACGTTTTCACGATTTTTGCGTACATTTCTGAGATCCCAAAATCTCCAGAATCCTGGAGGGACTGATAAATAGCAGAACGGTCGGATGAGTTAAAAGTGTGCGTAACCCGACTCTGAAGATGCTCAACCGTCCTCATGTAGATACACGTGACTTTAGCCTGACGCTGAATAAAATGGAATATAACTACAAGGTGTTTTTATAGAATGACTCGTAGTGTATGATGGGATTCATTCTCTCTCTCTCTCTCTCTCTCTCTGTGTGTGTGTGTGTGTGTGTGTGTGTGTGTGTGTGTGTGTGTGTGTGTGTGTTAGACACACTGTGGGCGACACCAAGGTGCCGTTCTGTCTGCAGTCGTGTGTGAAGCCGCTGAAGTACGCCATCGCGGTGCACGACCATGGCACAGACTACGTGCACCGCCTCATCGGCAAAGAGCCCAGCGGCTTACGCTTCAACAAGCTCTTTCTGAACGAGGACGGTGAGTTCTCCTCCACCCATCCGCCCCTGCCCCAGGGGTTAGCTCAGACACTCCTTCAGTAAAATCAGCCCTCACAGCCAGCATCATTCACACGTCTTCAGTGAGGCTCGGTATTTTATAAACAGAACTTTTCGTACGCTTGTCGAGTTTCGAGTCCTCACTCGAAAATACACCAGAAATGACCGCGTAAGTGGTTTTTAACTCTCCCATATTAACCGACAACCTGGAAGCCCCGCCCCCTCTCCTACATTAGTCATCTCTATTGATATTACAGCTAAAATTCAGTGTGTGTATTGATTTATCTATTTTTCCTCCAGTACATATAATAACGCCATTATATTGTATCCTGTGTAGTGAGCATATGTAGTGGGAAAAACTATTTACACGGATCTCACGTTTCTTCAAACGTCAAAATAAAAAGAAATGAAGGTAAATATCTTTTGAAAATACTTTGGATAAAACCAGTTTCTGCTTTTATATTCTCATGCCCTATTACCCACAATTCTCTGAGCGCTGGAAGGGTTTTTTTTTTTGTGGCACGAGTCATCTTGTTTTCGTTCCCGAAAGATCGTCTGATACGAGTTTAAGCCACTCCGGGAAGCTGTCCCTGCGTTGCCGTGGCAACACGGCGAAAGTGTAATGGTCCGCGGATAATAACGCAACAGAGCGTCCACGAGAGCGGGGAGGAAATGTGCGCCGGACGGAAATATCCGCACGACAAATCATCGAGCGCTGACGCTCCAACGCTCTGCTTCCTGCTGCGTATCGCCACGTTCACCAGAGCGATTCGTGCGGTCAGTCCCCACGGGGTCGGGTCACCGCGCTCTGAGTAATCCACATCGTCTCTGTCAGACAACGGGAGTGGCAGGAAATGATGCAATACCTGAAGAATTGTCATGTAGAGGAAGCCTGAGTTGTTGTGAGTTTTCTGAACAGAAGTGGAAATGTGTGTGAAATCTTGCTCTGTGTGTGTGTGTGTGTGTGTGTGCTGTTTAAACTAAATGGTGGTGTAGTGACTCTTACTGCTTCCTGTTTGCCCGCTGTTCGATGAACACTCCAGCTTTCTCCTTCAGCCGATTCGTAGAAACACGAACCTGGATTTAACTGGAACTCCAAGCCGACATCTTTTCCTGAAACATGGCTTCAGTAAAGAAACCGAAGAAGAGCAAGAAGAAGAAGAAATGAAGATGAAGTGACTGTTGTTCCAGAACCTTTCAGTATGGTTAGGGTTATGAAGCATGAAAATGTACACTTTGCGATATGTGTGTAATATCACTTTTATCAAATTTTTAAATATTTAATTAGTAAGCTTGTTCGTAATTTGAATATGTAATATACGCAGCCGATTTGTTTTGGTGTGGAGCAACACGGGAGTCATTTAAAAGAACCTAAAAGTGTAATAAACTATTTAAAAATATATTTTTTTTAATATATTTTTGCGTTAGAATTAGTTTTTTTGTTTGTTCGTTAGTGTTTTTTTTTTTTTTTTTTTGTAAAATTACACTTTATTTATTTTTCGGTTTAAAATAAACAGTGAAGAATCAAATTCAGCTTACGACTCTGAATCGGAATCTGATCAAATCGTCCTCCTCCTATCGCTAGCTTTCGTGCAGTAAGAGAGAACGCTGCGAGTGTCGTCGTCACGTTCCCGAGCGCGAGCTCCTACCGTCCTGAAGAAACTTCCAGAAGGTTACGGGTTTACCTCTGAGACTGGAGACTCCTTCCGTAAATGCTAAATAAACATCTAGGATGACAGGAAACCCTTCTCAACACCGTCTCGACAACTACACCCGTGTGTTTTTAACTCCGTACGAATCCCTGTGAACGAGCTGTTACTATGGAAACGCTAACGTATTAATGTAACCCTGCGCTACCGTCAGAGATGCCGTTCGAAAGCGAACCGACCAATCAGAATGCAGAATTCGCAGCGTAATCATTACGATGGTAACAGATGCCGTTGTTTGTCCACAGATAAACCCCATAACCCGATGGTGAACGCCGGAGCGATTGTGTGTACCTCTCTGATAAAGGTAAGCGCACACCTGGTCTCTGGAGCGTAAAATCACTCGTCCTAACCGTACTCACAACGCGCCGAGGTTCCAGAAGATTCACACCCAGTCACCTAGCTAAAAAAAAAAAAACCCCCCTGAAGGACACGTTATTAAAGTGTGTACTTTACATCGTGGACCGTCCCACTCCAGACGATAACATTATCCATTCTCATATTTAAAAAATAAATAATAATAATAACAATGAAACCACTCAGTACACTTTTTTTTGTGTGTGTGTGTGTGTAATGAATTCTTAAGTGAAATTCATTTGAACTTCCTGTTACTCTCGCATTTCTCCATCTCTCAGACTTCACTGATTGTTATTACTGTTGATTAGAAAGTGTGCAGCTTCAGCACACACACCCACACGTGTGCGCACACACACACACACACACACACACACACACACACACACACACACACACACACGAGATCCGTTGACGGATCTCATCACTGCTAACTACTGAGGAAGGAAACTTGGAGTATACCGTCATGCTTCCCATTCGCTGTGTGTGTGTGTGTGTGTGTGTGTGTGTGTGTATGAGAGAGACTGAGCATAAGTGCTAATTTGTGTTAACTGTACAAAGAAACACACTCCTTTTTTTGTTTTGCTAACGATATAATCCGGATATTCGAATATTAAAACGTCTGTAATAATATTTTTGGCTCGTTTGATCATGAGAACGTTTTTTATTTTATTTTATTCCAATTTAATGTCAAAATGGTAATTTAATCATTTATAGACCGAGAAATAATAAGTTCTTCAGGTATTAAGGTTTAGTATTGAGATTAGACAGTGAAATATATACGTATGTATATGTGTATATACACGCGTGTGTGTGTGTGTGTGTATAAATACAGGAACATGATGATGATGATGATATTTGGGAAACTTCCATGACGTCGTTAACTAATTAAGTATAATAGGAAGCATCATTTTTAATCAGGATTAATTAGTAAACTATTATACTGACAGAACAGTACGATAATAACAGCGGTATCGAAGCTCTGACACTGGAGACTCCTTCCACAAACGTTAACTGTCGGTATCCTGTTCAATTGAAATATGTTTTGTTTATTAAAGTTGCGTATCCAATCAAGAGCCCTGGATTTCTGGGGGCTGGTTCTTTATATGGTCCTTAACAAATACAAGATCGTTTAAACCCGATTCATTTGCTTCTTCAGTCAATTATGATATACACTGTGTAGCCAAAAGTATGCGCACCCCATGACCGTCGCACTCGTACGTGCTCGTTATAATCAGCTCCGCTCTTCTGGGAAGGCTTTGCACTCGATCTCCACCAGTCCATTGAGCTACAAGAGCGTTCGCGAGGTCAGGTGACGAGGCCCGGGGTGCACGCGATCCGGCAGCGTTAGAGCAGTAATCCATCCTCGGTTATTCCATCAACGTCCCATATTTGTGTTGGTTTTTCATGTCTGATCATGAAACAGGAAGTGCTACTAAAAAGCCCATTTAACAAATGAATTCCAAAAATTCATCCTACAGTTTCTTTTGTTGTTTTGTTTTTTTTTTATCTGATGTACACGCTGGGGTTCAATCACGTCCCACTCACCAGATCATGTTTATTCATCTTGTGCCCGATTATGTCATATCGATTACTTGTGAATGAATGATTTAATTGCGTGTGAGTGAGAGAGAGTGAGCGAGAGTGTGTGTGTGTGTGTGTGTGTGAGTGAGAGAGAGTGAGCGAGAGTGTGTGTGTGTGTGTGTGTGTGTGAGTGAGAGAGAGTGCTCACCCTGTGTTGAACTGTCTGTGGGAGCTGCTTCTGCTGTTTTCCGTAGGATCCTCCTTTTTGTACCACGTTACCGCATGAGAATTTCTCCCCTCCTGCCGCGAGTGCTCCACGCGGGCTTGTCGTGTGCAATGTGGTGATGAAGGCTTTCTCTGTATGCTTTTTTTCTTTATGTTGTTGCATATTTTACAGACGTAGGAACTGTGGGATTTTTTGACCGCTGCAGCAGGTCAATGACGTTGGTAATCTCTTCCTTTCCATTATTTCCTCCTTCCTCCCCTCATTGAAACAAGCTGGGACACACTGAGCCCTCAGTATCTCAGTGTGCCTGTTTATATGCTGTAAACTTCTTAACAACTTGTCCGATTTCTTTGAATTTTGTTTTTTTTTGTCATGATGCTTATAATCTTGACTGAAAGCACACACAAAAACAAACACAAGCACAGTATTGTTTTACTGTTAGTATGAAGCGAACGTATAACCTAGGACGTAATGAGAAATCTTGGGCTCTGGGAATAAAACCGAATCTGTAGATCGAGACGGTCTAACGTTCGACTCCTGCAGGGCCGCTGTTTAATGTTTAAACACCTTCCAGTACATTGTGTCGACCCTAATCAACAACCGCTTCCTGCACCATGCGTCATTGGCGAAACCCCGACTGACACGTCGGCATTGACAACATAGCTGAAACCCTTCTCAGTACATTACGACACCGAAGTGAAACCCCATGACAAGACGGTGTCTTTAATGCCATTAGAAATAGCGTGCAAAAAGATTTCACGTTAAACAGCAACACAAGAAAGGTGAAAGTTCGGTGGTCCGAATTGGTGGCCCTGCAGGATTGTGGTTGGACAGCTCCGATACTCTGATAGAGCTCTTCCTTTTGGGTCCTAGTCCTCACTGTCCTTCATTCCTCCAGCTCAGATCTCAGTCCTTCAGACCTTCTAGCTTTCCTCCTGTCCGCATGTTTACTAGTAGGGGTCGGAAAACTAATCCGTTCTCTCTCTCGAAAAAAAAAAAAAAAGATTTGCCGTCAATGTACAAAACATCAAAATGAGGAAACGGAACATAGAAGGTCTGTAAAGTTTGTCAAAATAAATAAATAAAAAGCCCTGGCAGAGATTGTGAAATTGTACTTTTTTAATAATTCTTTAAACATCAACGTAGCCAGATAGGTTCACTTTTTTCCATATTGACTGTGAACTGAAGTTCGAAAGATATGTCCGTGTTCACGCCGGGAAAGTTTCTCATTTTCCGATTCGACTTAACGCAGTTAAATTAATCCAACCTGGAATCCGTCCACGTTAACTAGCTGCTAGCCTGTCCGGCAAAAACCGAAATCGTTTAGACGGCCAGATTAATAACCGCAAAAGTCTGTCGAATCCGACGTGCGGCTCATAAAACCGGATTTCCATAACGGCGGCCGATGATCCTCTGTGGCGACTCCTGAAGGGAGCAGCACGAAAGAAGACGAAGGAGAAACGTTTGAATATAGATTTATTTCAGCATTTGATTATGTAAAGAAATACCCGCCAGCTGTAACGGAAATATTTCTGTACAGTTGCAATCAAAACGATCCAAACCCGCAGTGCAGATCAGGTTTATCGTTTAAATGTACAGGCTTTCAGCTGTTTGCGATGAACAAATCAAACAAAAGCAGTTGAAATAGTTCGACACGACGAACGCTTCAAGCGGTTTCCCCAAATTCAACTGAAAAGGCCACTTAATAATTTCTCCAGTCTCAAAAGTATTCACCCCCCTGAATAGAATCCCTCACAACAGCACAAATATGCAAGACAGGTGTTGTCTCATGTACACCTGATGTGACTAATCAAGGGCTTAATTAGTTGTACCAGGTGTGCTTGAGCTGGAACACATGAAATACCTGAACTGGCTAGGGGCAGGAACTATGTGAAATACCTGGACGGGGCAGAACGATCAAGCTGTCAACGGCTGCAAGCAGATTTCTGAGAAAGCAGGTTGTGCAAAACCCTCGAGTGACTCCAAAAGTCCTGCAGTGAGGAAACACACTGGAACTTTTCAGCATGAAGGATCAGCGGTATGTCTGGAGGAAGAAGAATGAAGAAAGAACACTCTGTCCACAGTCGAGCATGGTGGGGGCTCGGTGATGCTGTGGGGCTGCTCTGCATCCTCTGGCACTGGAAACCTGCAGCAAGATGGATTCATTGAAGTATCAGGAAATCCTAGGAGAAAACATCATGGAAAAAGGACCTTCCAACGGTACAATGATCCCAAGCGTACCTCAAATTCCACCAAGGCTCGGTTGCAGAAGAAGTCCTGCAAAATTCTACAAGGCCATCACAGTCACCTGACTTGAACCCCATAGAACATCTCTGGTGGGATTTGAAGAAGGCGGTTGCAGCACGCAAACCCAAGAGTATTACTGAACTGGAGGGCATTGCTCATGAGGAACGGGGGAAGATTCCTCAGGAACGCTGCAGAAGGTCTGCAGCAGGTCATAACAGCAAAATCGTGCTCTACTAAGTGCTAAAGACGCTCACCGTGAAGGGGGTGAATACTTTTGAGACTGGAGAAATCATTATAAGTTGCATTTTCAGTTGAATTTGGGGAAAACACTTGAAGCGTTCGTCGCGTCGAACTACTTCTTGTTTGATTTGTTCATCGCAAACCGCTGCAAGTCTGTACATTTCGACAGTAAACTTGATTTGCACTCGGGGGAGGGGGTGAATCATTTTGATTGCAACTGTGTATATATAAAACTTTCCGCTATGAATGGAAATGCTAGGGTTATGTTTTATTATTTCTAGGTGCATTTTTTTGAAAAATAAAGTCACGGCACCCTGTGAGGTCTTTAGAGATTCCCAGCCCTACTAGCCAGGGCTGCACTGCAGCACAAACGAGCTCAAAAACGAAAACGAGCATGTGCCAAGAATGCAAACACAAGCACTTTACATACATGGAAAAAAAAAATCAGCATATGTAAATTCACTGACGCTTCTGAAAATCGTGATGTATTTTGTCCTGAATGGTGAACATCTTTAAGAGATGCCACCTGGAGGGAGACCGTCCGTGTCTCCTCGCACCCTAAACGCTTAGCTCTTACTCTGTTCGTATCCGTATTACGCATCGTCTTTAGATCGTATTTAGGAGTTTAAGAGAACGCACATGAACGCCATCACAAATTCGTGGCAAACTCTGGATTTTCTTCGAGTTTCAACGGGTGCAAGACGTCTGTAGTCGACGGTAAATTAGTTGAAACGCATAGGTCCGAGGAACCGTTCCAGCCGATCGTTTTTACATCATCACGCCTCATTTGCATGGACGTCACGGCACTTTGAACGTCTCTGAAGCGACAGCTCCGCGTCGTACACGTACGTGGAAACACGTTCACGATCGCTAGTACGAACACGGCGTTAATCAGATCAGGGTTTATCCAGTCAACCTGAGCAGGACCGGCTGCTGTACACACTCATACACACGTCACACACTTCAGCTCTCTTTCTGAACAGGATTTTGACTGACCTACCGGTTTTGGCATTCATGGGTTAACCACAGCGACTTACTCGTAGCACTCCATCCTCCATTTTAACGTTTAACTCTAGCTGTAAAGAACAACACCGCGATTGTTTTTTAACGGTTCATTAATGAAATAGATTTCATCTTACACACAGTAGCCTCCCCCTCTCCTTTTTTTTTTTTTTATTATTTTGAATTGCCTAACAAATAAAACCACTAACAGATTTGTGTTTTGTTTTGTTTTTGTTTTTTGTATGTTAAACCTCCCTGTGATCTGCAAATGCTATAGTAGTGACGTTTCTGTTCGAATGCCTTTTGGAAAAAAGAAAAAAAAAAACAGTCTCTCTTTTTTTAGTCATCGAGTGTCTAGAATATTTCTAGTATTAAGAAATTCCCCCCTCCCCCACAATATGTATGAATATATAAATATACACCTCTGTGTCAGGTGATTTACTGTGTTCGTTTTCTTCATCTCTTTCAGCAAAAGGCAGGCAATGCGGAGAAGTTTGACTATGTGAGTACGGATAGAGTTACGGTTAAAATCCGGCTGAGGGTTCGTGAGTTTAATCTGAGTGTATCTGATTTATTTCTTTTTTTTTTTAAATTCCGTGTAAAGGTGATGAACTTCCTGAAAAAGATGGGGGGCAACGAGTACGTGGGTTTCAGCAACGCCACGTAAGTCACACACCAACTGTCCACTTTAATAGGAACGCCTGTACACCTGCACGTTCATGCAGCTAGCTGATCAGCCAATCATGTGGCAGTATTCTGAAATACTCACACCAGCCACATCTGGCACCAACGACCACGTCACGGTTAAAGTCGCACCTCAGAGATCAGACGACGACTTCTTTCTGATGATTGGTGCGAATTGAAGCTCTTGACCCGTACCTGTACGATCGACTACCACACACAGTTTGTTTGTGTTCTCTGTGCCAGGTTCCAGTCTGAGCGTGAATCAGGCGATAGGAATTTCGCCATCGGCTATTACCTGAAGGAGAAGAAGGTTAGTTTGGGGGACGACTGCTATGCTGAAATTCGGAAATCTTCTCGTCTATGGGCTGTGTTCAGAGTCTGAGACTTATGTCCGTGTTGACGTGGGGGAAGTTCGACATATTCAGTCGGGTTACTCACCCGAGTATGTTTTTATTTTATCTTTTTCACGCCCTCAAGATTTTCTTTTTAGTTCACGCCTCCTTACGTGCAAAATAAACGTAAGTTCCAGACCAGATTCTCAACTGCTTTACTCAGACTCCGCCCCCGCGCGAGTCTATAGTCACGTCCGAGGTCTGAATATCAACGTACATAATTTCCATAATAAATCCTCACCAAATACTCGACTCTGAACTCGACTCTCTCTCTCTCTCTCTCTCTCTCTCTCTCTCTCTCTCTCTCATCCTCTCTCTCTCATTACCCTGAGGGAATCATGTCAATTTTAATAAGTTCCATATAACACTTTTGAATAAATACAAAATTTGGCTAATTAATATTCATATGTATTTGCATACTTCAAACATTTACAGTAAGACCTCCTAATCTCAGTTAATGTGCATTAAATTGTGTTCTCGATTGTGTGTACAGTGTTTTCCCGAAGGTACAGATATGACCTCCATCCTGGACCTCTACTTCCAGGTGAGATAAGCACCACAGCACCTTCTCTCTCTCTCTCTCTCTCTCTCTCTCTCTCTCTCTCTCTCTCTCTCTCTCACTCACTCACTCACTCACTCACTCACTCACTCACACACACACACACACACACACACACACACACACACACAGACACACACACACACCCCCCGTTAACCATGAACAGTGCAGGCTGTAGAAGGATGATCGTGAGTCAGAAGTCGCAGGAAACGTGATCTGTGTGTGTGTGTGTGTGTAGCTGTGCTCCATCGAGGTGACATGTGAGAGCGCCAGCGTCATGGCTGCAACCCTGGCCAACGGCGGCTTCTGTCCAATCACGGGCGAGCGCGTGCTGAGTCCTGAGGCCGTCAGGAACACGCTGAGCCTCATGCACTCCTGCGGCATGTACGACTTCTCCGGACAGTTCGCCTTCCACGTGAGTGTCACGCACTTAACGCCACGGTGCTTTCGAGATCCCGCGCTCCGATTGGTCGGAAGGTGTCGATTTCATTTTCTGTAACGGCAGCTCTGACAGCAGCGCAGGTTTACATTAACGCACTTGTTCACTTCCACTTCCTCACAGCACCCCATCCTTGACTATTTGTCGTTACCTATCTCAGGTGGGTTTGCCGGCTAAGTCGGGCGTGGCAGGTGGCATCCTTCTGGTGGTTCCCAACGTGATGGGTGTCATGTGCTGGTCTCCTCCACTGGACAAACTGGGCAACAGCGTTCGAGGCATCCAGTTCTGCCTGGTATACACACACACATTATTATTTTCCTTATCTTTACTTGGCATCCAGTTAGACCAGTTCTACGAAATTCTTTCACTTTTTGTTCGCACAGTGTGTGAGTGTGTGTCCTGTCACTAGCAGGCCTCCTTCAGGCTACACAGAGCACAAGGCTTATACCGAGTGCCTCACTCACACTGCTAAAGACGCTCTTATTTAAAGAAAAAAAGAGGGGGGCAATAATTTTGCACAGCGTCGCATATAATAGTACGCAGGTTTTGTTTGTTCGCCAGTATGACGTGGTCAGGCGAGAACTAAACAGATAGCTACAAAACAAATCCGTAAATGAAGACGAGTAAGACTAGCCGTTTGATGAGGTACAAAAGTAATGGTGCCCTATAAAAGGAGGAGGAGTTAGCGTTAGTCTGTGGTAAGTGATGGCAGCCGTGGCTGGAGCGGCATTAAATCTGGAAGATTTAGCGTAATGCTAAACACGTGCACCGTTTAGTCGGCACTAAACTCTAAACTTTCAACTTTCAAACTCTTTTTTTTTGGGCGTGGCTGAATTGGTATTTATCACAATGTGTGAAAATAAATGATCAGCTGATATTGTAAATGTTTACTTTTATCGTCACGTCCCCTGTACAGTTGGCACTTCTCGTCACCCGCCCCGCCCACTTTGCATCATTAAGAGTAGCTCCGCCTCCTTTCGGTCTAGTCGACGCGATTCTTCATGTATCCTTGTTCCCGTTTCTCCTCTGCAGGATCTGGTGTCTCTGTTCAACTTCCACAACTACGACAACCTGCGGCACTTTGCCAAGAAGCTGGACCCGCGGCGTGAGGGCGGCGAGCAGCGGGTGAGTGCGCTCTTTCGTTTGCCCGCCCACCTATCCCTAGCCGCATGCCCCATCAACGCGCTACGCAGCGTCCTGTACGAGTGAGCACTCCGCACTCCGAGAAAAAACTCGTCGTCCTCCTCCTCCTGCCTCACACACACTCCACACAGGTCACACACGCCACACTCTGCTGAGCTGCGACGCTGCAGATCGCTACACGTCAAACCTGTCCACTAACCACTACAGCTCACGATCCGTATACAGGGTATCCGTTTCTGTCTCACTAACACGTCTGTCTTTCTACACCACACCTTTCCTCAGCTCTGATTACAGGTTAGAACACGGGAAAAGTCATTCCATTCACCTTACACTTCGCCGTTGAAGGGTGAAGGTAGCGTTAATATCTTCTGGTGTGTCCTAACGTACGAAGAGCACGTGCTAGCGAAGCGCAGGGTCACTAGGCTTGTCACGATCAAGGCATTTTGACCTCGCGATGAAAACTAATAACGAGTTACGGGTAAATAACGAGTCGTTGGTGACTCTTGGAGACACTTCGTCTGAGCGATAGGTAAAGAATAAAACACTCCGTCTTGTGTTCTAGAAAAACAATCACCGACGGAGTGGTGCGATGGAGCGGAGTCACTCTTACCCCCTTGAAGTGTTTTATTCCTCTTATAATACCAAAAAAAAAAAAACCCCCAGCTATTACCATTTTTGATCTATCGAAGATATATGACACAACATAGCTTTAGTCGTTATTTATAGTTATATATTTATTGTCGTGGAGCGTCTGTGAAGCACGCCAGGCTACGTGAGATGGCGTGTAATATGCCGTCGTCCTAACGTGCTCCACATTAATGATGCTTTAACAAGATCAGGAACGCTTACAGAGCTGTAGAGAAGCTTACCACATTGCTGCGTGGATCGTGCCAGGCCTAGCGAGCAGTGCTCTCCCACCTAACCACAGGAAGAAGCGACTCTAATGGCTTTGCTTACTCTTTACCAACATTGTGGCATTCAGGGCTTTGATGGCAGTACACACACACACACACACACACACACTTATATGGAAATGAAAGCCTGGGAAAGCAAACTAACGTGTTCTCCGTGTCGCTCAACACAGCAGCCCTACTATGCGCCGATGGATTACGAGTGTCTTCAGCAAGAGCTGGCTCTCAAAGATTCTCTGTGGAAAAAAGTCTCGCCCACCGAGTCCAACGAAGACTCTTCCACGACTGTGATCTATAGGATGGATCAAGTCGGAGAGCACAACTAAACACGCCTGCGCTTCGGCTGGAGTAAAGGGCTGTACGCCACGTATTTACGCCGCACTGTGTTTATTTGATTTTATTTTACGGTGTCTTGGTTTGGAACTTTGCAGCTTTTTTTTTTTGGTGTGTTTTTGTTCTTCTTCCTCTGTCTCAGGCAGACGCTTACACACCCAGATTTTTATCTTTTCTGTTTCTGAATGAATACGAAACCAAAGAGACGGACCTGAACCCAAGCTGGAGGTTAAAGAGGGAAGTGCTTGGTCAGGTTCAGATGCAGGGAAAGGTGTCACAACGCTGATCGCTCAGTCTTCTCTGCAGCACGGTGTTGGCAGACGTTATGAGCTTTCCACACACACACACACACACACACACACACACACACACACGCACGCACGCACGCACGATGTATTGATCAGGTGATGTCACGGAGGTCACGCAGGCCTGCTCGCTTGCTCGCATGACCCCCAGCGGTGCCTGTACAGGCTCTTTAATCGGCTCGACACGTTTCAGCTCCACTCGTTCACTTGAGGATCGTTCAAAAGACCTCGGCATGATGAACGCGGACACGACGAAATGAGCTTCGCGACCCCTTGTACTCTCACGTTGACCTCCAGTCCTGCAGGTGGCGCTGTTACAAATATTACAACAGTTTCCATTCGAATGCGAAAGTCGTGCCTTTGTTTGTAAAGACCAATCACAGACTCGGCCGCGTGCTGTGTTCCTCCATTGAGTTTTATCCACGGCGAGCGAAACCTCCGCACGGCATCCATTTACTTCTCTGTTACATCAAATTATTCGCCAAACGTTGCCTCAACAGGAAGTTTGTTCAGCTTCCTCAAAAAGTCTTTCATTTTGTAGCTTTTTTTTTTTTAAATGTAGTGGCTTAGCTGCAACTACATTAAAAAAGGATTACCCACCGACCCCGCCCTCTAGTTCTCCACTGATTGAGTTTAGTAGTCGTTTCAGATTGGGGGCGGAGCTTAGTTTACGCATGGTAAAATGTCAAAGCCTAAATGACTAAAGCCTGAATGAGCCAGATTGCAGTCCGATCACAAGGCAAGGAATCGTGGGTATTTGTCAGAAAACACTTGATACGGAATGAAAACATAACGTTCAGAGTAAAACATTGTAGAATTTAAAAACAAACAGTACTGACTGTACCGTGAAAATGTACTGTGCTTATTTAAAATGAAATAAATATTAATATATATGAACTATTAACAAATATTAAAGAAAATAAATGATCTACACCCAAACTGAACACACTCCAAATAACAAAAATAGAGACATCCGAAACGAATCAAAAATGCTTCAAATAACACGAAAAAATGAGTCCGCGAGGGTTTTTATCTCGCCTCTAGAGGCCGCTCTTGAACCGTATAACGACAGCGGAGTCTTCTCAGACGCTCTCGCGAAGGACGCAACTTGGAAGAACTATCGGTGTTTGTTGTAGGTGTATTTTATGGGCGGAGCTAACTAACCCGCTTAAGTGTATACGAAATATACGGAGAAACGTCGGTAAATCTGCGTATCTCGTACTGGCTGACGCATCGACACGTCGGAGTACGTTCCTTTACATATTAACCTTTTTTTAAAAAATGAATAACGGGGTGTCATTTTTTACACATCGCCTCGCTTCCCAGTGTGTTGTGTATTATTAACACAGCAGCGTCGATCCCAGACCTCATGCTGCTTCGTGTTCTTCACCGTTCCACAGCTTTTCTCTTCCGTCGCACCTTCACGCGTTGGGTCTAAAGCCCCGATCAGGAAGCGCGAAAACAACACGGTGTCTGAGTATAACGAACACGTGTTATGTAGCTTTTAACGTTATTCGACAGCCCCAGTTCTGGGTTTTTTGTTTTTGTTTTTTTTAAACATTATTCCATGAAGGATGGATTTCGCAATTCCTGATCGAGCCTTTTGACCGTGGATTATTTCTCACGCAAGAAAAATTAGCCTCACAGGTTAAATCTTTTGTCGCTGTCTTGCAGCAGTAATGAAACGTACGACAGCCACAAGGGGGCGATGTCTGTTACTTTTTGTTTATTTTTTCTTTCCGTGTGTGTGTGTGTGTGTGTGTGTGTGTGTGTGTGTGTGTGTGTGTGTTTATGTTCATGTTCACGAATGTATAATATTGTTTCAGTCTCATTTTTCCATGCTGACTATGTCGTTAACCCACCTCACTGCTTTTTTTCATTATTTAATGTTTGTATCTGTGTATACTGAACTGGATTGTGTGTGTGTGTGGGATTTTTGTGTTTTTATGGGGGCAGAATACAGTGATTACTTGAACATGGGAAAGTGATCCCGTTCTCTATGTTACTAACGTGACTACTCCAGTCATGCTGCTCATCTGTTGGTGCACAAAAGACGTATATAATATATATATTTATAGAAACATAAACATGCTTTCCTCACAGAATTAATACTCAAGTATGTCATGGATGCTCTCTCTCACTGGCAGTATTGCGCTCTCTCTGGCTGTTCACTTTCATTTGCTGGCTGTTCATTTAGTCTTATTTTATTTGAATAAACTTGTGTAAACCCATCTCATCTGTTATCTCATGATTTGTTTGTTTGTTTGTTTGTGTGTTTGTTTTGAACCGTCATTGTCTCCTTTCCAGTTTTGAGGACAGGTATTACTGCTGAATGAATAAATTAATGAATAAATTAATTAATAAATAGATTGCCGAAACCGTTTACAGTGTTGTATTAACGATGGAGGTTCCAGTGTTACAGCTCGGGCTCTTGTGCAACGCTTTGTTCTCTTAAATGGAGAAGCCGGATAACTGAAGATTGTCGTCTGTTCTGTGTCTGTGTGACACAATTCAGCAAACCGTACGTACCGTACGTACGCTACATATCTATGGGAACACAAATGACGACGACAACAAGGCCTAGCTGAAACGTTCTTCCCGTTGTGCGTTATTGCGTTACTGTGGCAGTCGCTGCGCAGCGATCGACTAAAACACAGAGTTTCCAACCTCAGAAACCAAAGAAAACGCCCCTTAAATTCAGAGCGTCAGAACGGTCTCCTCGTACGCGAGTCCCGCGAGTGACGGCGAATCAACATGGCCGCTCACGACATCAGAATTGAACACGGTAGCACTTCTTACCTTCACGAGTTACATCAACCAGTATACAGACATATTCGCAGTAGTATAAATCTATAGCACTGATTTTATGGTCGGTATTATATTCCGGGGGGGGATATGGGGGGGGGGGTATATGTGCATGGTGTGTGTTAATGAAGCAAATGCCTTCTAAGAAGTCCTTGTCTCTGAAAGTTAAAGAGAATCCACTGGAGAACATGTTCACCTTCGTGCTCCTGAAACGTCATGTAACGGTTACATGATTAAATTCCTTGTTGAGATGGATGTTGTTTTATAATGAAACTATTGAATCTGTTTAGTGTTACTTTCCCTTTAATCGACCTCGGACTCAGCAACTGAAGCTCCAGACAAAAATGATAGCTGATGGAAATGATTCGTTTTGATTTGAGCTGTGAAGAGGTGAAACTTTAAATAATGAAAAATGAATGCACAGAATGGGTCTGAAAAGACTACATACAGTATATTGGTTCATGTGGGGACGGGGTTCGTGTTGGAGCACCACTGACAGGACGGTGATGGAGCACTGAGTGGAAGGTGTTGGATCCCTGAAGGTACGGTAATTTATGTGTGGATGGTGATGGAGGTGGTGATGGTGTTGGAGGTGGGGATGGTGATGGAGGTGGGGATGATGATGGAGCACTGAGGGGATGGTGATGGTGGTGGGGATGATGATGGAGCACTGAGGGGACAGTGATGGAGGTGGGGATGATGATGGAGCACTGAGGGGACAGTGATGGAGGTGGGGATGATGATGGAGCACTGAGGGGATGGTGATGGAGGTGGGGATGATGGAGCACTGAGGGGATGGTGATGGAGGTGGGGATGATGATGGAGCACTGAGGGGATGGTGATGGAGGTGGGGATGATGGAGCACTGAGGGGATGGTGATGGAGGTGGGGATGATGGAGCACTGAGGGGATGGTGATGGAGGTGGGGATGATGGAGCACTGAGGGGATGGTGATGGAGGTGGGGATGATGATGGAGCACTGAGGGGATGGTGATGGAGGTGGGGATGATGGAGCACTGAGGGGATGGTGATGGAGGTGGGGATGATGGAGCACTGAGGGGATGGTGATGGAGGTGGGGATGATGATGGAGCACTGAGGGGATGGTGATGGAGGTGG
Source organism: Ictalurus furcatus (assembly GCF_023375685.1). Lineage (NCBI taxonomy): Eukaryota > Metazoa > Chordata > Actinopteri > Siluriformes > Ictaluridae > Ictalurus > Ictalurus furcatus. The sequence continues at coordinate 1,574,800 of NC_071260.1, read as the reverse complement.
GGATGATGGAGCACTGAGGGGATGGTGATGGAGGTGGGGATGATGATGGAGCACTGAGGGGACAGTGATGGAGGTGGGGGTGATGATGGAGCACTGAGGGGACAGTGATGGAGGTGGGGGTGATGATGGAGCACTGAGGGGACGGTGATGGAGCACTGAGGGGACAGTGATGGAGGTGGGGGTGATGATGGAGCACTGAGGGGATGTTGATGGAGCACTGAGGGGACGGTGATGGAGCACTGAGGGGACAGTGATGGAGCACTGAGGGGACGGTGATGGAGGTGGGGATGATGTTGAAGCACTTGACTTGGAATCCAGAATTCAACAGTGCTGCGGTATAAAAGTAAATAATGGAATTCTGGTGCCCTCTTGTGGTGACTTTAGAAGTGCATGTCAGAAAGACAGGTCGTTCCTCACCTCGTCCACTGATTTGGTTTATACTCTGAGGAGTGTACTTGGTGCAGTCGAGCAGGAAGAACGACAAGAGAAGTATCTACACTGGATCGCCAGTGTCCTTACAGGCTGTTTGTTCACTTTCTCTGCGGTGGAGGCTACAGAATGAGAAGGCAGCAGATATTTTAGTCAAATAAGCACCTTAGAAAATGTGATTATGACCACACAAATTATATGCAAATCCTGCTGATCAGGTTGGACTGAATCATAATTTTTTTCCCCCCTCTAATCCACTGAAGGCTGTTCAGGTCTCGGTTCTGTAGAGCTCCAGGTGCACCAATCACTGTTTTCCATCCCTTTACAGGTGAAGTCTGTCATTAACCTCCTCTTCGCTGCCTACACTGGAGACGTATCGGCACTCAGAAGGTATGTTATCACCATCACACCTCCCCACAGCGTATATCCCTCCAAATCACAACCGGCAGCCCGTCCACGCTCTACATTTATTACATAAAGGTGTGTGTGTGTGTGTGTGTGTGTGTTGATCGCTTTGCATGTGCAAATTGTGTTCCTGACACAGCTTATTTGCATATAGTGCCGCCCACAAAACTCCATAAAAGGTCAAGCGCACAGCCAGCTGGGAGCACGAAACGAACAATCAGCGTTAAGGCTGAAAAACACAATATTTTTTTTTTTTAGTTATTTTGACTCATTTCTCTGACAAAAAAAAAAATTCAATAATATATAATAATAATAAGCAAGCTCTAGATCTTCCGTCAGCTGCGGCGTTTGTTTAAGGCTTACGGATCTGCGCAGACAGACCGACCGTCCTCCGAGAACTCCTCTGTCCTGGAGATGTCAGCAAACTTAGCTACAGCTCTACGTCTGACTCTTACAAAGCGCTGACACTGGAGACTCCTTCCATAAACCATAAATAAACATCTTCGCGTAAACATATCAACTTTCAAATTATTTATTTATTTATTTATTTTTTAAAAATCCATTTACGTTGTCCGCCATTATTATAGAGGGCAATACTAGCTTCTGATGCTAAGGGTGTACTTACTTTTTCCACAGAAGAATATACTTTTCCCACATGTATTGATATTTCTGCTGAATAAATGATTCTTTATTAATAGGCGCTGTTTCAAAGAGGATCAAATGTTTGCTTGTGTTTGCTTTCCATGGGGTGTACTTATTTTTCCACACGAGCTGTTACTATAGAAACGCTAAGGTAGCAGAATGAGCTGATTAATGTAAACCTGAACTACTGTCCGAGCTGCTGCTGTAGGAAATGAATCGGGAATGCGATGTCTCCAGGTTTGCTCTGTCGTCTGTGGACATGGAGCAGAGAGACTACGACTCCAGGACTGCTCTCCACGTGGCAGCTGCTGAAGGTACACGTCCTTCTCACGTCCTTATCTCACGTGTCAGCATACAGAAATCTCACCAATGAGACGCCGTGTTCCTCACGTACACCACACCGCGCAGCTCCTGTCTTTACTAACTTCATTCTACTGCAAGTCAAATGGACATGATGAATTCTCTGGGTGATTTTCAGCGTCTGAGACATTCGGATAAAAGCTTTTTGTTGATCTTTGTTTCTAAGACAAATGTGAGTAGACGATATGAGACGAAATATGAGAGACGTTTATACCCAGGTTTAAATAAATAAATAAATAAATAAATAATTTCTTACGGCAGCGCTTTAGAGGTTAAAATTCGATTATTTAAAAAAAAAAAAGACCCTGAAAATGACTACATTATTTACGAACTATTGCACATTTTTTTCACGTAATATCAGATATGACATTTTCTTAACTTTATTAAAATATTACGACTTTATTCTCAAGATTTTATCATTTTTATCTCGTATCATAAATTACGTTTTTCCTTAACATTATGACTTTTTTTTTTTATTTTTTTTTTATATATAAACACTGGCTCTAAAACCGTTTTTTTTTCTTTTTTTTTTTTAAAAAAATAATTCTTCTTAAAGAAGTAGCTATTATTTTAAACGAGTAGTTTTTGCTTTATTATATAAAATTATTTCACAAAATAAATTAACTTTCATTTAGAACTTTAAGGAGAAAATAAACGGGCAACACGTCCTGTATATTCCTGTATATGTTTTTTTTACTGTAACTAATAATAATAATAATAATAATAATAATAACAATAATAATCCATTATAAGTAAAGTATAAGGAAATAATAAACAATAATAGTAAAATAAAGAAGAGCGTATATACATACATATACATATATATATATATATATATATATATATATATATATAATATACGTATAAATCTCAGTGTTATTAATCTCGTCCTCCTGATGATTCTAAAACAATAAACATGAAGGCGTTTTATTAACCGGGGGCGTACAAACTTTTGACTCTGATTGCGTGTCGTGTGCCTGCAGGGCATGTGGATGTGGTGCGTTTTCTTCTGGAGGCCTGTAAGGTGAACCCCGTTCCCAAGGACAGGTAAGCCGAACAGCTGGAAAGGATCATGAGTCCTGTTTGATCACGTGACTCGACACGCCGGTGTAGATATAAATATATATAAAAATGTCACTGGTTAATATTATACTTGGGTATAATATTATACTTCAAGATAATTATGCTTTAAACGTTTATTTATTTATTTATTTATTTATTTATCTATTATTTTTATTGTAATCTCATCATTAAGAAGTATTACAGCAACTTGACTATATCCAAAATATTTTTACTTGACCGCTTCATTTGTCTTAGTTAAAACATTTCTGAAAGAAGCAAACGGTACGTTAATGCCGATAAAACAACAAGCTTGAATTATAAAATCAAATCAAATCAAATCAAAAGGCCAGAACTAGGCTTAATAATCTTGCATTGATCATGAATAAGAAATATTACATCCATTTGGCTGGATTCAAAATTATATATATATATTTTTTAAAAAATTTTTTATTTACATCTTAATGTTTGCATTTTTAAAGGTTTAAGGTGTAATATGTAAATAATTAAACGTTTTTAAAATGGAAATATCATTCAAGTTCAAATATAAATAGAAAATAAATAAAGCTATAATGTACAATTAGAAGAATTAGAACACGTATTTAAGCTTTAACCGGTTTCATTCGTCCTTCATTAAATAAATAAATATGAGAGGAGGACTCTAATATCATCTAATACAGTGTTTTAATGTATAAAAGATGATGAGGAGTTTTTGAAGAGAGGTTCATGGTGTGTGTGTGTGTGTGTGTGTGTAGGTGGGGAAACACACCGCTGGATGAAGCCACACATTTCGGCCATCACGAGGTGGTGACTCTCCTGCAGGAGTTTAATAATAAATACACTCCTGTGGAGAAGCTCAGCGCGGATAAGGAGAAAGCCGCCAAGAACCTGGAGGGCATGCTGGAGACTTAAGAGACGTAAAGTTCACACACCAGCAGAGGGTGCTCACGCTCTCTCCCTCTTTCCGTCTGTCCACGCATCCTGCCCACAGACTGCTTCCTGTAGTGAACGCTCACTGCCTCACGTATTTACAGCATCATCAACATCTCGATAAAAACAAACCTCGTACAGTCTATAATTGTCCAAGTGACTGCGTTGTGCTAGATGGTGTTAAGGGTGCAAGAAAAAACAAACAAACAAAAACAGAGGATCAGTCATCCCAGTTAAATGAAATAAAAAAAAAAAAAATCACCCCAGCATATAAACATTTGAACATATTTATTTGGAAAAAAAGTGTCGAGTGTAACCTCGAAGTTTTATTTTTATTTCATAGATGAGACTTCACAGAGTTCAGAGGACGAGTCGTGTGCACGTCTGTTTACAAATGACGTTTCCGTATATATATATACTTTAGATGTACAATATTAAATAAAGCCGCGAAGGAACAAAAACCGGAGCCTGCGTTATTGTCTCGTCGTCCTGCACTGGTGCATAAGAATAATTTCCACAGTTGTGCAATTCCACAAATTCACTATCACTACAACAGTGTAAACACACTCTGTCTCTCTCTCTCTCTCTCTCTCTCTCTCTCTCTCTCTCACACACACACACACACACACACACACACACACACATACATGTTAACAAAATATGTGAATCCCATTCCCTAGCATGTCTGCTGTTCAATCCACAAACTGCTGCTGAAGGAAAGCTGGAGGATGAAGATGGACCGGATGAAGATGTTTGCTGATGTGGATTTACTGCGGTAAAGTTATACACTGAGGAGAGAAAACAGGAACAGCACATAAGTTTCCTTTTAAAAGCAGGCGTTGTACTGTATATAATCAATCAGTGTTACGCAATACTGTGTTGTTTTGCTAGAAATACATTCTTCTGAATGAACACAATGTGTTCTAAATACAGATATGAAGAGGAGGAGGACTATTTGTTTTGATCCATCCATCATACCACTTTATCCTTTTAAGGGAACATGGGGCACGAGGCGGGGTACACCCTGGACAGGGTGCCAGTCCATCACAGGGCACAATCTCACACACACTCACACACTACGGACACTTTGGACACGCCAATCAGCCTACCATGCATGTCTTTGGACTGGGGGAGGAAACCGGAGTACCCGGAGGAAACCCCCGCAGCACGGGGAGAACATGCAAACTCCACACACACAGGGTCACGGTGGGACTCGAACCCCCGACCCTGGAGGTGTGAGGTGAACGCTAACCACTAAGCCACTATTTATTTAACCCTGTCCAGGGTGAACCCCGCCTTGTGCCCCATGCTCCCTGGGATAGGCTCCAGGTTTCCCCGTGACCCTGAAAAGGATAAAGCTCTATAGAAGATGGATGGTTTTATTTATTTATTTATTTATTTATTTATAAACCTTGTCAGAAAGTTTCTGCCGTTTCTCGTATCTGAGCGAGCGGTCAGATACGAAGCGGAAACGAGACCCACGTTCGCTAACACGAGCATGCAGTGGTTTAAATCAGGACGCTAGTTTATTTACATTCTGGAAGATCTTACAGGCAGAACAACCAAAAATTATAACCCTTCTTTTTCTTCTTTCTTTTTTTTTTTTCGCTCGTCGTGTTACAGAGAAAAGTGTAAACTCCTTTGTCATTAAAAACCTCGTTTTTTTTTTTTTTTTAAAACGTTACCTCCGACTGTTACAAAGCGCTGACACTGGAGACTCCTTCCATCAGTGTTAAACAAACCTCTCCTTACTTCATGAAAACTTCACCATCTCCCAGTGAACGAGCCATTACTATAGAAACCATCATCATGCACTACGCTCGGAGCTGGTGTAAAAGAAAATAATAATAATAATAATAATAATAATAATAATAATAATAATAATAATATTCTGACCAATCAGAGTCCAGAATTAAACGGTGCTCTGATACAAAGGAATTTAATGATGGCTGCGATGTTTGCGCGCATTTTCTGTCTACGTACCACACTGAAAAGCAAAACCGTCGCTGTGGTTCTTTCTCTTACGCTTCTTCATCTCTTCATCTCTAAACCTAAACGCTGAGAATTAAACGCTGACTTCCCCGTCGCGTCGCGTTTCTTACTCAAACGGGATAAAAGCGTTCGTTCAACTAAAAACACTTACAGCGAATATTCACCACGGGACGTGTTCCTTCGAAAGAAAGAAATCTCATTTCATGTTTAGAGGAACGTGCGCGCCCGTGTATAGACATCATCCTTATTATTAAAGTTCTTATAAACGGACTCGTCGTTCTTACCAAGCCGTCCATCCCGTTGTTTCTGTTAATATGCTGCAGCTCTCCAAATTCCTCGGGACTCAATGGCAGAATTCTGTCTTGAAGTCTTCCGTCTGGGCTTGAGAAGTGAACGCATTTCTATCGTTATTCATCCATCTTAAAACCACTGCTGTGTGCTTTATTGTAGTGTTTATTACTGAGGTCACGTTTAGCAGAACTTACAGTTCCGACACTGGAATCATCCATCTGTTCTTGTACGGGCTGATTTCAGTCACTCTATCCACGTCCATGTCTTCTGACGCTGAAATCAGGACGCGTGAGAAATGAGATGTATGTATATACCTGAGCCGTTAGTCTTGTGTATTAATATTAACTCTCCAGCGCTTCAGACTCTCGGGCCTCATTTATCAACCTTTTAGTAAACAAACCGGATTAAATTTTCCCGCCAGAAAATTTTCGCTAACTTTTTTTTTCATACCGTCGATAAACGCCTGAAATTACCCAAGCGTGTTCACAGCTTTAAAGGGATAGTTCACTCAAAAATGAAAATCCTGTCATCGGTTACTCCCCGTCGCGTCGTTCCAAACCGCTAAGACTTTCGTTCATCTTCGGAACACAAACGAAGATATTTTTAATGAATCCTGGGAGATTTACAGTCCGGAAACCAAAACTTTCGAGCTCTAAAAAGTTCATAAAGTCACCGTAATGATAATCCAAGCGGCTCCGGGGGTTCGATCCCAGTTTTATGGAGCGATATGTGCGCAAAAAAAAAACTAAAAACGACGCCTTTATTCACAAAATATCTTCACTTAACCACGACGCAAGAGCGGACAAAAAAAAAACAAAAAAACCCTGCAAGTCCTCTTCCTCTATGTCGAAATCTGCAGACATCTTCGATACAAAGACGTTCAGAGCGGACGTTCTGTGAACCATCCCTTTAACGTATAACCACGGACTAAAACGCCATAAACAGAACGAACAGCTTCAAAAACTAAACAGAGACGGCGCACCTCCTCGGCACGGCGTACAGTACGCTAAATCGTTCAGAAACGCAGCTCAGGCATCGCAACGCACCGGCACACATACACACCCTCTTTTTACAGGGTGCCATTATTTTTTTTTTTCTGCCCTGATTGAAAGTCTGATACGTCTTAATTTACAGATTTGTTTTGGATTCACTTGTATCCGGTTGGATAAATAAGGCCCGTCGTGAACGTTAAAGACGTCCAGATTATTCCCTGTTGAGATCATCACACAGTCCACATGACACACTCAGACACACACAGTACTGTTTGGCTAAAAGTACAAGTCGTGAGGTGCGTACCCTCCCCGACGCTGTAGTAGCGCGAGAACGCCACGTCTTTAGGGATGTCCGGATACAGGTAGAGCAGAGGGTTTTCCGGAATATTCTCAGCATCCATTAGTGTGTAGTTCCGAATCACGTCAGGGAAAGTGATGTTGACTAAATCCTGCTTCTTGTACGGCTTCACCGAATGTGTCTTGGGTTCACCTGCGTTCCACACAACACAGAGCGCGTTAAACGATCTCATCGTACGCCGCGATGATATCCTGTGACGGTTACTCTGATCATATTGTATCATATAACTAGACACACCAACGTTCATGCGTTTTCTATACAATGGTGTGCTTTTAAACTTCGTGGCATCAGAACACCACTGTGGAAATTAATATACAGTATGATAGTCAGGTGTCCACATACTTTTGGCCATAAATATGTTTGAGCTAATCATATAAACAAGAAACGAATCATGAGCGGGGAACGTCGCGCGTACCGTTCTGCAACTGCTCCACCCACGTGATGGTGATGCCTCCGTCTTTACACGTCTCACTGAAGCGCAGGAGGAACGTTCCTGGACGCTTGTCTTTTAGCAGAGATTTCTCCTTCTCTTTATTAATAAAGCCCACTATATGCCTGCACACACAGCGGACAGAGAAAGAAAAGAGCAGCGTTTTCCTCCATGCGCTCAGTATTCAGTCACACACTCTGCTCCACGAGTCCAAAAACCAGTCTACAGATCAATTTTAAAGCGGCAGTAAACAAAAACAAGCGAATAATCTGTCGTATGTCCTTGTTTTCTTTACCCATCATTCCAGATATTGAGTAGGCATCGTTTGATGAGGTCCAGAATCCCATCGATCCACAGCCAGAACGCAACTCCTCTCTCGTTCGATGTCGTCTGAAATAAAAAATGTTTTTAAAAAATAAAATAAAATGCATAGACGCTAGTAGAGCATGAGAGTAAGAGTACAACATTAAGAAATATTATAAAGTGTGTTTAATTGACGATTTTTTTTTTTAAATCAATAATAATGTTTTAACATGTACGTTTTGATCATTTCCGATATTAAAGGATCATCTGCGACAATTTATATGAAATGTTCTGCTGGTTTCAAGACTCTTTTGCGCTGGAAACCACACCCAGCTGTGACTGCTGTTCAGATTATATCTCTACGCTCATCTGTCCTCCGTCATGTCAGCGTTCTCGGTAAGTTTCGTTTCATCAGTAACCCTTTCACGATGATGGAAGTGAAACAAACCAAGCAGGGCTGTTTAACAGCGTTATGGTAAAGTGAATAAACTGCAGTAACGTGCTCACCTTAGCGAACTTAGTCCAGTAGACGGGAGCGTTCGGGTCTCCTTGAGCCTCAGGACCTGCAGACAGGACGATATAACGTGGAGTTAAATACTCGGGCTGATTTGGTGGATTATTTCCCTATAAAAGCGACACTTCCTCTAGAACACAATTACAGAAAGAGTTCATTCCTGTTCTCACTTACGTTATAGCAGCTATAAACAGTCTTTCCTTCATCTGCCTCTTTTTTTTCTCTCTCTCTTTTGAGAGAAAAAAAAAAACAACCTCGCGTGTCATGTTACTGGACTCCTCTGTCCGGAAAACTTTACAGCTTTACCTCTGACTGTTACAAAGCACTGAAACTGGAGACTCCTTCCATCAATCTTAAATTTCAAAAAATAAAATAAAGAATATGAAGCGCCTGCCGTTCTTTTTTTAAAAAAAATATTTTTTCATACAATGTGAATCCCTCTGAACGAGCTGTTTCTATAGAAACGATAACGTATTCGAACGAGCGCATTAATATAAACCTGTTATAGAGAATTAACCAACATCTGACCAATCAGAATCCAGAATTCTACAGCGCTGTGGATAAAATAACCGTTTCGCTATGAAGATTAAAATGAATTCTAAAATGAAGTTTGTTCCTTCAAAATTAAACATCGACCGTAAATTATCCGAAATCTAATCCAGATTTGAGCTGGGGAAAAAAACAACAACAACAAAAAAACCAGTTTGATTAAAAACTACGAAGGAAAACGACCAAGTGTAATATTTTTGTCTCATTTGTTTAATCGGGTTCTGTTCGTCTACTTTTAGGACTTCTTTTAGGAAAATCTGATGATGTTTGAGGTCATATTTGTGCAGAAATATATTTAAAAAAAAATTCCAAAGGGTTCACAAACTTTCAAGCACCACTGCTGTACTGTATGTGATTAAAACCCATAGTTTAATATTCCGTCATGAAAATCACAGAAAGTAGAAAAGTAAGTTCTTCATTTTCAATGTTATTGCGATCGGTCGTTATTAATTAAATTATTAATTATGAAAAATACATTTTAGGTCAATTATTAAAGTCCCAGAATGCTAATTTGTACCACATTTTGTGTATTTGATAATCCTATGCTAAAACAAACAAAACCGAACCCTGTTACTCATTTAAGAGCAGCTGAAACGTAAACATGAAATTCACTGTTAAACTTATTTAAATTTTGGATTATTTTTACATTTTAACAGCTACAACGGCTGCATTGTCGCCTGAATCGTGGAATCACACGCAAAGTGGAGAAATTTCATGCTGCAAAGATTGACCAAAGATCTAGGAGAAACATGCGCAGCTCACCGAGTAGTTTATCTGCGAGCATGCTCAGCTGGTCTGTGTTCAGGCCTCTCTTAGTGATGGAGGAAAACTGCCAGCTCAGGACCTTCGCCAGGTCTCCCCACATCATCGGAGGAGGGTTCAGGAAAAATGCGAGGTTCTGAAACAGAGTTTATTTTTTGCCAGAGAGAGCGACTAGACGATATAGAGACACCTGCCGGAAAATGTCTCTCACCTGAGTGTCAGTACAGAGCATGTTAAACCAGATCATGGAGGCCCAGGCACTCGACAGCTGGCTGATATGAGATATCACCACTACAGGAAGTGAAGTGGTCTGCGTTCACACACACACACACACACACACACACACAGGAGTGTGTATTTAATTCTCAACCTGCTCCAAAATTCTTCTTAACTTTGCACATCTACTGTACTGTGTGTATGGGTGTGAGTGTGTTTCGGTTTTACCTTTATATCGATGGAGATATCTCCTTGGTTGAGTTGAGTGTCAAAGCTGATGGAATGAAGTTCCTCCATGATGAGAATAGGACCCTGGGGGGCAGGAAGGAAGGGCGGGCGGGTGGGGGGGGGCACATGTATATATATAGGTTTTGTTTAGAATGTGTGAATATACACAAGCTGTACAATTAAGCAATTAATTCTATTAGAGAATTTTCTTAATAAATGGATTAGTTAATTATAATGTACACATTTTATTTTATAAATTGTATATTCTATTACATTATATGTATAATAATATATATAATTATATTCTATATTCGTTTAAAAAAAAGTTTTTATGGGTTTTTTGGACGGTTAGTGGCGTTCACAAAGAACCTTATAGGATGCTAGAATTAATGACTACAAGGATAAATTCCAAAAGTATTTTACTAGTGTAAGATGTTTTCAGTATTATTATTATTATTATTATTATTATTATTATTATTATTAAACGGATTAGAAATTATATCCAGTAAGTACAGTAGGTAAAAGTTTCCAACCTCATTTGCTCTACTTCCAACTACTTTCTTTTCTTTCAGTTGCTGAAAGAAAATTAAAAAAAAAAGAGGCAAAAATTAGTTATAGATAGTTAACGTAAAATAGTCATCAAAATCACAACATTTTGACCCCCAAAAAGAACAAAAACCCCAATACATCAGTAAATCTGTATGATCTTCATACCAAGTGCCGGAACTCAGCAGACAGGCAGCCGTTTGATTCCTCCATGTTCATGACCTTAGTGTTGGTTCCTAAAATGTTGAACCTACGAAATCTGCATCAGACGGAGAAAGTAATGAGTGAACAGTAACATCTCACTGGACCTACCAAAAAGTTCCAAAAGAGTACAATGTGCAAGTTTTTACCCCTTGAATGTATTCGTTTCTGTTAAATCCCTAAGGAGAAAATAAAATATAAAAATATTAAATATAAATTACAGTTAATAAAAACAGGTCAGCTTAGTATTTTGACGTCTGTACTTACTGGTCGAAAGAGGCTTTGACTTTTAGCTGGCAGTTTAACTCCGGCAGTTTGACCAGCAGCCTAGGGGAAAAGGACACTTGTTGCAGGAGCTGATATTACTGCTGTTGTTGAAATGTGAGTTAATATATGGTCAATTGACTTAGATGAGTTGTTCATTTGAGTTAAATGAGTTGTTCATTTGAGTTAAATTATGTTGTCCATTTGAGTTAAATGAGTTGTTCATTTGAGTTAAATGAGTTGTTCAATTGAGTTAAATGAGTTATGAGTTGTCCATTTGAGTTAAACGAGTTGTTCATTTGAGTTAAATGAGTTGTTCAATTGAGTTAAATGAGTTATGAGTTGTCCATTTGAGTTAAATGAGTTGTCCATTTGAGTTAATTGAGTTGTCCATTTGAGTTAAATGAGTTGTCCATTTGAGTTAAATGAGTTGTTCATTTGAGTTACCTGTAGTGTTCAATTGAGTTAAATGAGTTGTCCATTTGAGTTAAATGAGTTGTCCATTTGAGTTAAATGAGTTGTTCATTTGAGTTACCTGTAGTGTTCAATTGAGTTAAATGAGTTGTCCATTTGAGTTAAATTAGTTGTCCATTTGAGTTAAATGAGTTGTCCATTTGAGTTAAATGAGTTGTTCATTTGAGTTACCTGTAGTGTTCAATTGAGTTAAATGAGTTGTCCATTTGAGTTAAATGAGTTGTTCAATTGAGTTAAATGAGTTATGAGTTGTCCATTTGAGTTAAATGAGTTGTTCATTTGAGTTAAATGAGTTGTCCATTTGAGTTAATTGAGTTGTCCATTTGAGTTAAATGAGTTGTTCATTTGAGTTACCTGTAGTGTTCAATTGAGTTAAATGAGTTGTCCATTTGAGTTAAATGAGATGTCCATTTGAGTTAAATGAGTTGTCCATTTGAGTTAAATGAGTTGTCCATTTGAGTTAAATGAGTTGTTCATTTGAGTTACCTGTAGTGTTCAATTGAGTTAAATGAGTTGTCCATTTGAGTTAAATGAGTTGTTCATTTGAGTTACCTGTAGTGTTCAATTGAGTTAAATGAGTTGTCCATTTGAGTTAAATGAGTTGTTCATTTGAGTTAAATGAGTTGTCCATTTGATTTAAATGAGTTGTCCATTTGAGTTAAATGAGTTGTTCATTTGAGTTACCTGTAGTGTTCAATTGAGTTAAATGAGTTGTTCATTTGAGTTACGTGTGGTGTTTATTTGAATTCATCTCTGATCATTTAATTTAATTCTGGTGTTTATTTGAGTTCATTTGCGCATTCGAGGTAAGTTGAGCTAACTGGTATACATTTGAGATAAGCTGTAGTCATTTGAGATAACTGTGTTCCTTTGGGTTAATCTGTGGTCATCTAAGTTAACTACATTGTTCATTTGAGTTACCTGTGGTCATTTGAGTTACCTGTGGTCATTTGAGTTACCTGTGGTCATATGAGTTCATTGTTTTCATCTGAGTTACATAACTGGAACGGTCACTTCAGTTAAGTTAACTGTATTAATCTGAGTCAATTTGCTGGTTTTGACTTGCTGCTGTTTCACCCACTGTGCATTTGAGTCTACCTAAAATTAAACGGACACTCTTCAGTATGAGTTCATTCATGTTTTATTAACATACCTGAGTTTAACTGTGAACTGCACACCAGTCTTCAGCACCAGGGGTCTCTGCGGATGCGTGGGCATGCACGGCTGCCTTTCCACCACAATGGAACTGTAAAACACATCACAAGCACTCGCATCCTGCACTACCATGTAACCCTGACCACAAAGCCTAGTCGCATTCCACCTCTGAGTGCGCAACCGACAAAAATGACGTACTTGACGAGGAGGTTTTTGAACAGCGACAGCACCTGCTCCTGCAATGAGCTCATGTTCAAAGTGATGGGGTCGTTTTCGTAAGTGAAGTTCACCACCAGCTCCTGCAGCGTGTTCAGCTGATGACGTATCTGCTGCAAACACTCTGCCACTGCAGTGAACCTGAGGAACACGATACACTGATTTACTTACTGTATGAAAGTATAAACCTCACACTGTCACACATATGCACAGAGATGATGGAAACTGTCTTCGGGAATAGACAGAGAGTAGATAGATATCTCGGTCACTAAGGCTCTGTGCTAAATTCAGAGGGTTTTTAGGTCAAATTGAAGGTTTGCCAGAACCAGAAGAGGTTCTACCTGTCTTGTAAGTCCTGATAGTGTAAGTGTTCGTGTGTATGTTAAAAAAAAACAAAAACTACTCTCACCAATTCTGTAACTGATCCAGGCAAGCATTTGGAGGACCACCAATGCAAGCCATCTGCTGCCTCTGCTTCCACTCTGGAACCTTTTCTGTTATGAGTGTGTTCTGGGTCAGATCTGCTAATTTTAGTGCATTTAATAACTCCATTACGACTGCCTGTAGATACACAGAAACAACAATAAAACGCACTTAAAGCTATTCTGTAGCATCAGCGTTTAACGTCCTTTGCATTTATACAAAGTGTATACTGTTAGTAAGTTATGTTCGTGGGTTGCCTGTGCCGCATACAGGTGAGTTGATTTAGGTTAAATGATGCTTGTTTGTATTCACCATTCTAACGAATCCTGGTGGGTTTGGTCAGCCCTGCCCAAACTGCCATCCAAGCAATTCTATGTCTAACCAGCAAGCCTGTGTTTGTGCCATGAGAATGAGTATAAACATAAATTGTTTTAACTGCGCTTTGTAGTCAAACATTTTTGCAAATGCCACTTGGTACAGAAGCTGGACCGGTTCAGCCAGCTGGAGCACGTGAAACAACTCCTGAGAGACAAAGGCCGGGAAGAAAAGAAAGGGTAGTCGAAGCCAGTGGGAAGCTGAAAATGGAAGGAATGTCCAACATGATCAGGGTCCTGAGCATTATGCTTGCCCAGCTAGCCAGTCACAATGGTGGCCAATCACAAAAGAGTATGGTCAGCAGCAAGAAGCAGACAGAACACAACAGTACTGGCAGCAGGACGCTTGAACGCTTTCCTCACTACAATGGGTGACTACCCATATGAGTGTAGTGCCGAGGTTCTACAGGTGGTCAGTAGAGTTAATATCGGTGGTGCAGCCTGCTTTTAGAGGGAATGAAGCAGATCATCGCCTCCTGTATTTTGACCTGGGGATTGGGTATGGCTCTCAGCTCTAGTCTGTAACGTCCATTTACCACATGGGAACCTCAGTGTCCTAATCCAGATTTATTTTGCTCAGAAACACACGAGCTGCGTTTAGCATTGGCCTACCTCTCTGATTTTGTTCAGCCGAAGGAACATCTCTCTGATCTTCAACTCCTCCAACTGAATCTCTTTGGCTATTTGTGTATTTGCTTCAACCTCCACTGAAAACACAAAGCATACATCATGTCACATGACTGCTACATCCAAATATACTTAGATTCACTTGTTCTGTCAAGTAGTATCAAATTATTCTCGAACTTGGGCTGACCCCATCGGTGTGTATTCATTTTATTAACTTTTTATTAATTCCTTTTTAAAAAAAAACAAAAAAACCAAAACATTTTTCAAATAATATTGTTTGGCACCACAGAGCTTTACCCCACAAAACTTTCCAAAGACAGTACACATTAAGTCAGAGTTGCCTCTGGTGCTTGGACCCCTAAATATATTCACTTTGTTCATCTGGGTTGTGATTTCCACCACTGAAACAAGAAAACAAAAATCCCGGGCCCCTTGTCTGCACTTCATGGATCCCACTTTGTCAACCACTGTGTTATATACACATAAATAATTTATACATATCCCTATTTATACACTTTACCTGGAAATCATTTTACTATAAAAACATGTTAATGTCTTACTCTGTAAAGTTTTCTTCTTGAAGTCATGCTCGTCTTGTAGATCCTCAAGAACCTGAATATCCTGTTCTGCTGCCTATTTACACACACATATAAAGGATATTATAGCTAGCTCCATTACAATCTGAGGTCAGCAGAGAAAATGCCGGAAAACTCAGTAGAACCTGGAATTCGGAAATGCTCTAGCTAATATTAAAGTTATTATTCAGTACTGAGAGACAAAAGACAAAGAAGAAAAGTCAAACGATGTGACACGTTCCTGCATTTTCGTACCGTACATCATACAGTAATTCATATTGTTCCAGTCGTGATTTACCTGCACTTTCTTCTTCAGCTCATTCACCTGGTTCTCCAGCTGCTTCTGCTTCTCCTGTACAACACTGACCTGGGGTGAGCCCGTATTTTCCTAGCCAAAAGGACAACATGTTCTTGGTGAATATCTTGAGTGTGGTTGGGAGTTGGTCTTTTTTATTGAAATCATGTTTATTAAATACATTTCCGCTGCTTGTCAGAATCCTTACCACTTCTGTGCTAAGAAGATGTCATAGGAATTGCGTTGGAAAGAAATCGTACAATAAGCTACCACGTGTACTGTACCTGTGTTCTGAGGGCCGACTCCAGAATTCTCCGTTCCTCGTTCAGGGCGTTGGATATGATCATAGCCATGTACACTGTATTTTCCTGAAAGTGTTCCTACAAGGAAAATAAAAACATTTTATTGTTTGTAACGTCAAAGCAGATGGACTCCGAGGATGACGGAGGAATATTTTAGTGACAAAGCTGACGGGATTCCTTTATCTGTGGAGGTTCTGCACCTGTAGGTTGCGTTGTATTTTGCGGATGTTGTGCTGAAGGAGGAAGTTGTTGCTCGGATTCAGGCGACCATAGAGCTCATCCAGTTTACTCAGAAGCTCGTGGAAACGCACCCTCGCTAGGGACTCATCGAGGGCCACAGCGTCCCTGTACCGGATGATAATATTGACAGTTCTAGTCAAGATACAGTGCATGGCCATGTCAGTCTAACTCATTCGTGGGTTCATGGTTCTGGCGGTCTTATCTTCCAGAGACAGTGTGGTAATAATGATAAAGTAAAGCTCAGAGCGCCAAATCCATGGCTGCAATGTCTGTTATTGTATTATTTTATATAGAGTATACGATAATTCACTTACGCATTACATTTATTTAGTGATCTAGATATTATTAGTTGCGAGTAGTTCATCCACATTATCCACAAAGTGATTTTTTTTCTTCAGTTTTTATACTATGAGTGTGGTTATATCTTTGCAGAAACATGTTTAATGGCTTAATAGGTCTGATTTAGAATAATAACTCTTACAGTCCCCTCCCAGCGAGGCCAAGACATTCAGATTTAAGATCAAAAGATGGAGATGAGACCAGGGTTAGGGTTAGTTTTGGTTTCCAGCTTTTATTTCCTGGTATTTAGATCTAGACGTGTTAAACAACACAAAACATAAAACCTTAGGTGAGCAAAAGTATAGGAACAAATAAGTCTTGAAGCAAATGAAAGAAATTGCACTTAATATTTGGTTGCGTATCCCTTGCTTGCAATAACTGCATCACTCCTGCGACTCACTGACACCAAACTGCTGGATTCTTCTTCTGTGAAGCTTCTCCAGGTTTTTCCTGCAGCTTCTTTCAGTAGTTGTGTGTTTCGGGGGGTTTCTCCCTTCAGTCTCCTCTTCAGTAGGTGTTAAGGTCCAACCCTCAGTCGGGTGAAGGTCTGGTGATTGACTCGTCCAGTCTAAAACCTTCCACTTTTCCCCCTGATGAAGTCCTGTGTTGAGGTGGAAGTGTGTTTTGGTTCGTTGTCTTGCTGCATGATGAAGTTCCTCCTGATTCATTCGGATATATTTCTCTGTAAATCTGCAGACAGGATGTTCCTGTAAACTTCTGAATTCATTCTTCTGCTACCATCATGAGTTCATCATCAATAAAGATTAGTGAGAATGTTCCAGAAGCAGCCGTGCAAGCCCAATCCATGACGCTACCTCCACCATGTTTCACAGATGAGCTTGTATGTTCTGGATCATGAGCAGATCCTTTCTTTCTCCACACTTTGGTCTTTCCATCACTTTGGTAGAGGTTCATCTTGGTTCCAGAACTTTTGTGGATCATCTCTGTATTTCTTTGTGAATTCCAGTCTGGTTTTCTGATTCTTTCTGCTGATGAGTGATTTGCATCTTGTTGTGTGTCCTCTATATTTCCTGCTCTCGAAGTCTTCTTCGAACGGTGGATTGTGATACCTTCACCCTGCCCTGTGGAGGCTGTTGGTGATGTCACTGACTGTCATTTTTGGGGTTTCCTTCACAGCTCTCTCAATGTTTCTGTCAGTAGCTGCTGTTGATTCCCTTTCCTTTTTTTTTTTTAAGCCAGCCAATTCGGTGTCTGTTACTCAGTACACCAATAGAGTCTTTCTTTTACAGGACATTCCAAATTGTTGTATTGTCTATGCCCAATGCCTCTGATAGATTTGAACTCTCTTCTCAGCTTCAAAATGGCTTGCTTTTCTTCCATACACAGCTCTCTGGTCTTCATGTTGGTTTATCCTTTTTAACAACAAACGCAGTCTTCCCAGGTGAAACTTAAATCTAAAACCAAGAGTAGATGTTCAGACCTATTTGTTGTTTAAAAAATCAGTCTAACAGGACACACCTGGGTAACAAGAAACACCTGTCAGTCACATGTTCCAGTATTTTTGCTCACCTACAAATTGGTCTCAAACCCAAATGTCTTCGGTCTACAGCAAAAACAAATGAACTGGCCCTGCCGCTCCAATAGTTTCAGAAGGCACTGTAATTTAAATATCACGCTGTTTTTCCTTCAAGAAAGAAAGGTGAACTTTCTTATGTGGGCAAACAGATACGTCCGTAGTGTTCTCCCTCAACACACACAACGTTCTTCATAACATCACTCCTGAATGCAAACTCTGTTCCATGATATTATCATGTGAGCTACCAGATCTTTAGCAGAAAAAGGGCTAGGTTTAAAATGTTTCTAACATATCATTTCTCACCAGTCAATGCTTTCAATCCATTGGCTGAGGTACTGACGAATCTCCATGGGGAACGCATCATCGTAGAGCTGGTCGATTTGCTCCAGGTATCTCGAGTCCAGCTGTTGTAGCTGGTACCAAAGTGCCATCTGCAATCAGATTAAATAATCAGTATAAATACACATGACGCATCATTTTTCTCTAATGCATGTTACGACTGTTTTTTTATATTGACCCTGCCTTACTTTTTGGATTTGTCTGCACAGCTCTTGTTAAAATGCTGATCTGCAATTGCATGTCTCAGTCCTACAATCTTCACACCATTTACAGTATACAGTATAAAAGTGCAGTAAACCATGCAAATGATATCATTTGAGTCTTCTTTTGAGCAGATGAATAGGGGGGAAAAAAATCTGGATTCGATATTCTCATTAGGTAACTACGCCTCCACTCCATTCATCACTGTTTCCAGGAATGTCGAGACTACTGGGAGGAAGAAGCGTGCCCCACAGCACGGTACGCTGACAATAACCTCTTTCTTAATGTCAACAAAGGAAACAAAGGAAATCACTGATTAATCCAGAAAAGGAAGACGAGAGCACACACCACTATGTATATAGAGCACCGCAGTGTAAACATTGAGCGGGTTCAAATTTCTACGGTAAGACTCTATATCTCTGTCCACAGTTCCCATCTTACAAGAAAAGCCCCACAGCACCTCCATTTTCTAAGGAGACTTCCAAAAGACATGCAGATTCATCACGGTCTGAAGAAAGCATTCAGCATTGTCTCAGACCTCAATCACCCCCCAGCTACTACGTGTTTTGAGCTCCTACAATCTCCAAAGCCATTCTAGAGCATACAGTACAATCACAAGTCTACTTCCCATGATTCTTACACTGCACACACTGTGCACAACATGTCCTTCTGATCGCCTCCCCGTCCTCCTTATCACCTCCCCCCTCCCCGTCCTCCTTATCGCCTCCCACCTCCCCGTCCTCCTTATCGCCTCCCGCCTCCCCGTCCTCCTTATCACCTCCTAATTACTTGACCTGCCTACTATCTATCTTCACTTCTTATCAACGTTCTACTTGGTTTACATTGAGCACAGCCACTTTAATCTTTAATTCTACACTTTACACACACCGACACCATGAAGACTTATCAGTCAGCATCGACTAGACACACACACAGACTACCCTAAAACTGCACTGCTTGTTGTTGTTGTTTTTCTTTGTACTGTGTTAAGTGTCCTGTCTAATACCGCAACTCTCCTAATGTCCTCTGTCTAGTCATGTTATTTAACGCTTGTTATAAGCTATGTTTACACCTGAGGCTAGGTCAGCTGCATTTCATTATACTCTACGCTCCGGTATATGTATAATAGCAATACAAACTAGATCGTCGGTGCCTCTGGTTCATGTATGTAGCTGTAAGTTTTCACACTGATTGGTGTTTTAGTTAGGTCGTGTTTAACTAGTACAATGTAGAAATATTAATAAAAAAAACAAACATTTTTTGTGCTTTTGTGCTTGTATCATCTTTCATTTGACCTAAATGTCAGTAAGAAATATTTTTTTTCTTTCTCTGGATGTTTAACCTACTCTTGTCCTCCAGGCGATGATGAAAAAACAAACAAACAAACAAACAAACAAACTAATAGCCAGGATGTGAAATCTGCTCGGATTTGATCAGGCTCGTGCTAAATGTGGCCATGAATGTTGATCTGTTATACAAGAGACAAAGAGGATTAATAAACAAAAACAAAACGGTGCAACAATAACTTTTATAAAATACTTTCTCTTTTGTGGTAATAAACTTTATTGTTGCATCAAGTGTTGACTCAATAAAATACAGTTACAAATTATATATATATATATATATATATATATATATATATATATATATATATATAAGAGCGCGCGCGCGAGAGAGAGAATAGAAGTGAAGTCCTCTAATCCTGTCTGCTGCCACTCTCAGGATGAGAACGGAGGATGAATTTTTCAAGATAAAAATTCCAGGTGAGCTGCAACCAACTTTAGAGTTGCAAGTACACGAAAGAAAATCTTAAAACAAACAAGTAAATAAATCTGTTGCAAGTCCAATTCAGCTCCCCCTCCCCCCCACCACAATCTTTTACAAACTTTTAAATAATATCAGTATCAAATACATAATAATAATAATAATAATAATAATAATAATAATAATAATAATAATAATAATAATAACAATAATAATAATTAAGCCGATATAGCTATTAAATATATTAAACTGTTACATATACAGCTCAGGGATGTAAAGTCTAAACAATAATTAAAAATAGAGATCCAGGACTTGAAAAACAAAACCCTTTCCAGTTATTAATTTTAGCATTTCATAACCAGATCATCCCTTACCTTTTAAAACTCGTTCGGATTTGGTCCAATAAAGGAAGGTGTGTAGAATTTAAAAGATGATCTGTGCAGATTATTATTATTATTATTATTATTATTATTATTATTATTATAGGCTGGAGAATGGTGCCAGATGTCTGGTTCTCACAGCACGTTGGATTCTGGAGCAGGTTTATTATCTCCACAAGACATGAAACCCCAGGCACTGACCAAGCCGACTGCAGATATTTCAGCCAATCAAAGCGCGAGATTATCGTGATTCGCCCGACCTCCAGTCGACAGCCAATCATCAGCGAATGCGCATGTGTTCGCCCCGCCCCCGTTCTCCTGGCTGTTCTGGCCAGTGTGCGTCCTCCCTCCGTCGTGAACGTAAACTTTACAAAACGCAACTCTGGAGTGAAAAGAAACTCAGGATGTCTCAGCAGTAGGAGGAATCGCACTCAGGCCAGTTGAGACTCGAGTCTGCTCACACAAATAAGATTAATATTCCAAGCATTTCATTCTAATCTCAGGTGTTTTGCATCGACTTGCTTTCCAAAGAGAATTCATGACTGAAAATATAGCTTCTGATTTGTCTAATAAAAAGTGGGTTCGAGTGAAAATCAGAAAACATATGGAGCAGTAAACATTCAACGAACCTTTTAATTTTGTTGAGGATTCTTTTAGTTCAACGAATCAATTTGACCAAAATGTTTGGTAGTAGCGGAGAGCGGGGTCGGTTGTACCAGGGGTCAGTTGTGACGCTATCGATTGCTCTGATCAGCAACAAGCAACGGTCGAGACCCTCACTCTGCACATGCTCAGTAGCGTCCTTTTACTACCTGCAAAAAAAGATTGAGGTCACGCTTTAGTTTTCGTCCCAGGAGTTTGGTGGAGTTTGAAAGAACTCATAAGGGACCACGAGAACTGATTCTTTGAATAGCACCTTTGATGAACACACACACACACACACCTATACACATCTATAACTTTCTATCGCAATTAAGAAATTACATCTGATACAAGACTAATAATCACATGTCTGTGTTTATATTGTGCACGGTAACTTTCTATTTCCTGGAATTCAACACATAAAACTGTAAATGACTGAAGTGTGACAACCGACGAAAAACAAAAAAGGATGTGTGTGTGGCGGGGGGGGGGGAGGGAAGTTTGGCGTTAAAGGACGTTTGGAAACGTGTGGGAAAAACAAAACAAACAAAAAAAACCAGTGGCTCTATTCAGTGGAACCGTGAAGCGGTCTGCTCTCGGGCGGTTGGACTTGTCATGCTGCTTCCTGTCATAAGTTTCACAGGGGAAACAGTGGTTATGGTCAGCTGAGGAAACTGAACACCTTGATATATATGATGCAAACCGAATAGCTTTTACGTGTGTGTGTAATTTCAACATCTTCACTTGAGCGGTTTATACGTTTAAAAACAAGCTTTATGAGAAGTGTTACGATTCACAGACAAAGACCGAAAGGATGAATGTGAGGATTGAACTCAAAGGCCTGAGCACATCAGCTGTTTTTCATGCGATTGATGTATTTGTCCATCATGTGGTGCCCGACATTAACGTGCAAAATTAAGAATACATTTTAGCAAAGAAAAGAGCTTAATTCCTTCATCCTTAGTAACTTACTGGTCAGGGTAGCAGGGTGTACTAGTTTGTCAATATTGTTGAAAAATTGATGTAAAGTATATCTATATATACAGGGTGACTCCCACAGGTCTACACACACAGGCGAAATTACACTCTAGGTTCTAGAAACAAGGTTCGTGTCAAAGTATTTTTCCATAAAACCATTACTGTACACTAGAAAAAGCAAAAATGTGCGACAACAGCCCAGTTTACACGACACTAAATGCACCGCTATCTTCGTTAGCTTTAGCTAACTTGTTTAGCTAACTTGTTTGTAACGCCCACTGGATCGTATGTTGGTCACTCGGTTTTTTGGATGTTTTAAACATCCGAAAATCTTAAATATATGACTTATTTGAGTCATTTACTTCAAAGTCTATATATAAACACGACTTTAGCAGCTCTAGCAACACATTTCTGATCACCTTGTTGTGTATAAATAAAGGAGATTGGCGTAATTTGTTTATGATGTGGTATATTTGACATTTTCAAAGGGTAAAAATAAACCTGAAAATATTAACCCATTTATGAAATAAAATGAACCCGGCATTTTTGTAAAAATGAAACTATACTTTGGGTTGAAAAACAACTCATTTGCTGGGTTAAAATTAACATCCCAACTTGATGGATTAGTTTAACCCAAAATGTGTTCTGTCCTACATTTACCCAGCTGTTGGGCTAAAAAGAACACAATTTGGGTTGTTTTTAACCCAGTTGTTTTTTAGAGGGTAAGACTTTTTTTTTTTTTTTAGCAAAATGGTTTCCAAAGGTTTTCATACTTAGTTTGTATTATATATATTATATATATTTCATATAGCGTTTAAGGATGTGTTTTTTATTTTTATTTATTTTTATTTTTTTTACGGAAGTTGTGGTAATTTACCTGTCAACGTATGACATGATCAAGACAAAAAGTTGGATTTTATCATAAAACTTACCTCGAGTGTTGTCACTGTTTGCAGAACTATCGGACCGATAAAATATAAAACTTTTCTGCTATCTAACACGAGACTAGGCTAGTTTGGCGTCGCTAACCAAGGGGAGGAACAGCTAAGCTATCATTGTATGGGTTTAGCTGCTACAATGCCATGCAGAGTCTCTGCTCATATCATGTTCATGTAACTTTGAACTCATATAGACATTTACACGCCTCGTTTTCCTGCTCAGCATGAGCGAATATTCGTGTTTCAGTTTCAACCCCTTTACTGGTTAAAAATAAATAAATAAAAATCTGCGTAATCCATTTTTCCCTCACACTTGACTGTGTGAGCTAGCGTTTGGCAGAATTGAGACCTGTCAGCCAATAAGACACAAGAAGTTCCATGTATTTTCCTGTAAAAACCCTGTCTGATTGGTCTCGCCTCCGTACACTGAATATAAAATACAACACTTCGGTCTTCTTTTACTGACATTCAGTTACGTAGAGACAAACTGCTCAGTACGTGAGTTATTCACTACTAAAGGACAAAAGAAAAAATCTTCAGGACTACAGCCCCGAATGCCCAAGCTAGGTACTCTCTTTCTTGTGGGCGGGTGAGCCGGGTGGGGGCGGGGGCTTTGGGGCGCTCATCGGCGACCATGCCTAGAAACGGCCCTGCTTGTGAGTCATATATCATCAAACCGTTTCAATTTGTTCGAATATATCGCAGGCACGTACAA
The DNA here is from genome assembly GCF_023375685.1 of Ictalurus furcatus. NCBI lineage: Eukaryota > Metazoa > Chordata > Actinopteri > Siluriformes > Ictaluridae > Ictalurus > Ictalurus furcatus. The sequence continues at coordinate 1,550,815 of NC_071260.1, read as the reverse complement.
ACAAAAATAGTTCTGTTTTCGTTCACTCACCATGCTGAGATTTTGACAGCTGGGGATTTTGTGCAGTGTTTTCCAGTGTTTCCTGGCAGGGTTCTTGAAAGAAAAGAAAAGAGAAGAAAGAACAAACTGGACATGCCTTCAGACACGGAATTATTGTCAGTGGATAAAAGACGGATGTACCTATCGTACGCTGAAAATGTGGAGCTTCAGAATATTTCACGCCTAAGATTTCCCAAAAACAGTGACATGTTACAACTGACCCCACTCTCCCCTAGACCTAGGAAGCAGCACAATAAGATAATTGATAATTAATGTTCAAAAAAAAATTCCATTTCATTTTCTAATGCTCATAGTTTTGGTGTTTTCAGTGCTCCAACACACTAGTTCATTACACAGCTCATTAGTGAGTCTGATTACAGATCTGCAGAGTTAAATGAGCAATGAAAGGGAAATATAAAGAGACAAGGCTGTGAGAAACACCCGTGTATGAAGTATAAAGTGGGTGAGGGTGCGGTGGGGAGCTGCTGCGATGCTGGAACAGCCAGAAGCAAAACCACGTGCTTTCCGAGAAAGCGAAACTGCTCTGAGCAATATACTGCGTGCGTGTGTATGTGTGTGTGTGTGTGTGTGTGTGTGTGTGTGTGTGTGTGAAAGAGGGAGTGAGTTTGAGAGTGGAGCGAGAAACGAAACTTGAACAAGTACCAATTCCATAGTTTCCTAGAAAAACAGATGGTGTCAGCACACAGTGATTATTATTATTATTATTATTATTATTATTATGACATTTTATTTCAGGTGCTTGTGAAGCAGTGGAGAGGGAGTGTGATTAACTACGTATGTTGTGTTTGAAAGTTGTACTTTATTATAAAATGTGCTAAACCATACTAGTGTGTATCAGCTGACACCTTTTTTAAATGTTGTTGTTTTATTTTATTTTTTTATTATTTATTTATTTATTTATATTTTATTATATAGCAATAATATAATAATTAAAAAGAATTTATATTTTTTAAAGGAATATGACAATGATAAAGGATCTGTTATCAACCACTTTTGGAACATATTGACTACTGTATGCTGTCTAATACAGTTCTCTTGGGCTGGTTGAAGACGAGGCGCGCTGCTGCATTCTGAATCATCCGAAGGGGTTTGATGGAGCTGCTGGGACGCCCCGGAGTAATGCGTTGCAGTAGTCCAGTTTTAAGATAACAAGATCCTGGACTAGTATCTGTGTGGCCTGTTCGGTGAGGTAGGGTCTGATTTTCTTGATGTTGTACAGAATGAACCTACAGTATGTGTTATCAGCAGGGATCACTCACATTTTCACTAGCCTATTGCACATGTCCAAGAGCTGTTCACTTCCTCCACCTGCTGGCCAACTTTATCACAGCAGCAGCGTATAGACCATGGAAATACTATAACTGCTACAAACATACAAATAAATAAATAACTCTATATTAAACAGCACATTGAAAATAAGAGTATGAAATTATATTCACTTTGTTCACGCCCACAGCGCTGCTGAATTCTGATTGGTCAGAAGGTGTTGATTAGTTTTCTATTGCAGCAGCTCTGACATTAATGCAGCTATATGTTTTCGTTTCTATGGTAACACGTAAAGAGCGTGTAAGCGTTGATACGATGTTTTCTGTAGGATGTCTATATCACACTTGTGGAAGGAGTCTCCAGTGTCAGAAGTAAAGCTGTAACTGTACGCTTGATGACATTTTCAAGACAGAAGAGTTTGTGCTTTGCCATTTGGGGAATTCTGGAGAACTTTCAGCAAGTTCTCAGGAACAACACTGTTATCTTTATGACTTCGACAATAGGAAGGATATTAAGGTGATATGTGGTGTATAGTTTCACAGAGATGAACAAAAACAAATTAGAATTAGAGCGAAACCTCACCCTACCAGTGAACACAGATGATACTGGAAGTCGTACTTGTGTGGCTGGTGTGTCGACATTTTTACAAACTTAGCCTGGGGCAGTCTCACAGGCATCTTCTCTACCGCGTATCCTGCAGGGTCACGGGGAACCTGGAACCGCTGGACCATGTAGGAATTGTTTTAATGTTCTAGTCATCCCAAGAATGCTTTACAGTGAGATCACTTTCCTACATTAATGTTTATTAATTTCCCTTTTTAGATTTTAACTCGGCATGCGCCAGTCTTACATCTTATCATCAGGTCGTAATTATGGCATTCCTTTAGAATGGGGCTCGATCTCAGGCTTCCTAATCCTGCTCATCAGCACTATTCCAGCCGTTTGATCTAAAACTGTTGTGTTTGGATCCTGTGTCAGAGGCAGCAGTTCAGGAGAACTCCATTACCCAGAATTCTCCGGGCTGGTTAACCCAGATTGCCTGCACCTGCCAGGCAGGTTATTTAAGACCAGCCTTGAGTCAGCATTTTGTCGCACCTTTGTAGAGGGGTGACTGGTATCAGGTATGAGTAAACACAAAAGGAACATAAGAAATGACAAGAATTAGAAAAGGAAAAGAAAATTGAAAAGCAGAAAGAACCTACAGTAAAACAAAGACATGACACAAGAAACAAGTTAAACATTTTAAAATGACCAGTTTTCTACTGTTGTAAATGGTGGTTCCCTGGAATCACTGAGGTATTTGGATAAACAAAATGTCCACACACACACACACACACACACGCACGTGTGTTAGTAAGTGATGAGTAAAATCTTATCGTATTCCAGCAATAGTGGACAAGTGAGAAGTATAGACTAGCTTTAACACAGTTGGAGGAAAGTGTTATCTGCCCTCTTCTGCATATATGAGCTCACAGACACTCACGATTGGCTATTGTTGCTGTGATTGACAGGAGAAAGACAGTAATGGAATCCCGCCCACCTTCCCTTTTTTATCTGCACTGTCTTAACACTTTCACGTTTTATAGTATTACAGCTCTGGTTGTAATAAGTGTGTGTGTGTCAATTCACAGCTTTCTCTTGTGGCAAAAAGCAAGAAACACAATCTGTCCTAAAGAAGAAAAAAAAACCCTTTATTTAAAATAAGACTGAATTGAAAGCAGCATTTAAAATTTCCCTCTCAGAAAACAAAACGCTTCAAATGACGTTCAAAAGAAAAGACGTGGAGGTTGTAACATTCACAACATGAATCTGATGACCTCAAGCCTCAGGCCCTTCCTTATTTACATCCACGTCTTACACACAGTTTTAATGTACCGTAAATCAACAAGTGAAAGAAGGAAAAAAAACAAAACAAATGAGTAAAACTATCAAGTATTCTGAAGACAAGGCCAAAGCGTCGATAATCTTTCACAGTCCTCCAATAATACA